>NC_043002.1:29134686-29152186 GCF_006345805.1 Octopus sinensis | reverse complement strand
AATGTCGAACAGAATTATCGTGATTCTGTGTTACAAGACACTTGAATTTTATTTGCAGATACTACCCAACTGACGTTCTTCTATAAGATCTTTACTTTACTTCAATGTGCTGCTCTGAAACAAATGGTAAATGAAATTAACACAAGATGCCATCCATAGAAGATATGGTTTCCGCTTATGATTTCTAATATATATGTGTCCGGGCTTGTATTTGTTTATGTATACTCACACATACACACATATTATCGTTAATTTAGTACATAAGGTTTGATAGTGATTAATTGGTATGAATTAAGTGATATATAGATATTTATATATATATGATTAAAATATGTAAATGATAATCGATAATTTTCTAAAAGATTAACTTTTATTTTACATTATTAACATGGCAGAATGGTGTGCAGAATTTATGGTTCTTTTATGGAAATTTATATTTTCTTTAATATTTTTTCGATGATGCGAATGCCATTCTTCGATCAAGTGAATAAGCTGTATTTATGCACGAACGTATGTTTGTTTGTCTGTCTATCAGCCTGTCTGTTTGTCTGTATGTATGTAGTGTAAATATGTATGTATGGTCAACTATACATATTTAGAAATAAAGCTATATCCATATACCTTCATGTATACCACATTTGTGTGTGTACAACACACACACACACACACAAACACACACAGATATATATCAGGGTAGCGTAAATATGTACACGTATGTATATTTTACACATTCACACGTAGGTACGTTTGTATGCATGTATGTATGTATGCATATATGTGTGTGTATATGTATATATATGTATATTGCACACACATACACACATATAAAGAAAGATTCACACCACACACACACACACACACACACATATATATATATATATGTGTGTGTGTGTGTGTACTATATACATAGAGACCATGTTTAAAATTTGCCAAGCGATGTGAACGTCAACTGTATCATGCTCTTTTCAATAAGTGGTGTCCGCTCGGCCGCGAGATGCCAGAAACGTTAGCACACCGGGCGAAATGCTCAGCAGTACTTCGTCTGTGTTTATGTTCTGAGTCCAATTTCCGCCGATTTCGACTTTGCCTTTCATCCTTTCGGAGTCGATAAATTAAGTAGCAGTTTCGTACTGGAGTCGATCTAATCGACTGACCCCTCCCAGAAATTTCAGGCCTTGTGCCAAGAGTAGAAAAGAATAAGTGAAGTCCTTTTCATACAACATCCATACCTGTATATTGTGTTGTTGTTTTCCAAACATTTGGATTGACAGAAACATTTTGTTGGTATTGCAATATCATGAGTTGGTTTTCAATTTTCAACAATCTGTTAATCGCAGAGACAATCGCAGTGAGTGGAATATTTTCAGCGTTGACTCAGAAATTTCAACACGAAACCAAATCACTGGGAATGAGGTATCCGTTAGCTCTCGTTAAAGTGCGACTAGCAATCTCGTAAGCCGATCAAATTTGAGGATTGGAGTTCGGAAAATTCGTGGCATACAGGACATCTTTTTGTATCCAAACCGTGCAGCTACTCTTACATAGGCCTTCAGCATGATGTGCAAATCATCTGGATTAAGAGTTTTACAGTTCAGTGCCTGTTGGATTTTTGGTCTATCATATGCCGAATTCGACAAAAGTGCCCATCGTAAATACATGTATATATATATATATATATATATATATATATATATACGCATATACATATACACATGCAGAGTATATACATTCGTACATACATATATACACACATGCATACACACGCACGCATGCAAAAATATATGTTTATACATATATATATACACACACACATACTTGTACGAGGGGCGTTCAATAAGTAATGCCCCTGATCCACTTTCCATAGCAGTAGAGCAACAAAACTTGGCACAGTTATTAGTCTTTTTCTACATAGGAACCACCCAGAGTTACGCATTTATCCCATCGTTTGATGCAGCTCTGGAGACCGTTTTTGTAGAAGACCCCAGCTTGGTCCTCCAACCACGACGTGACTTCAGAAATCAAGGCTGCATCATCTGGGAAACGCTTTCCTTTCAAAAACAACTTCATGGCTGGGAAGAGGTGAAAATCAGAGGATGCAAGGTCAGGAGAGTAGGAGGGATGAGGGAGGGGTTCATAGCCGCACGCCTGTGCTTCTGATCTGGCGACACGCGAGTTGTGGACCGGAGCGTTGTCCTGCAGGAGGAGGATGTTTTTGCTGATCTTGCCCCACCTCTTGATTTTGATAGCTTCTCTTAATTTCCTCAAAAGTGAAGCATAATAGGCTCCTGTAATTGTGGTACCCTTTGCCAGGAAATCTGTCATCATTTCTCCGTCCTGGTCCCAGAAATATGTGAGCATGACCTTGCCAGCGGAGGGCTGCACCCTTGCTTTCTTCGGAGGAGGTGAGTCACGGTACTTCCACTGCATTGACTGGGGTTTGGTCTCTGGATCATAGTGATGGACCCAGGTTTCATCGTGTGTAATCAGACTTTTGAAAAATTTTACTCAGCTTCTTGGCACATCTCCAAATTCATCCTCGAGCACTCGACGCGTTATTGCTTCTGGAAAGGTGTGAGCAACCTGGGAATCCATCTGGCAGACACCTTTTGCATATGCAAATAGTAATGAATGATAGTTTCCACAGAACCGGTACTAATCTTGACCTCATGGACTATTTGGCGAAAAGTTATGCGTCGATCTTCCAAAATGGCAGCCTCAACTTGACGGACAGATGCCTCATCAATGGCAGAAGGGGGGCGACCTGATCTGAGGGCTGTTTCCACAGAGTTCCGACCATGTTTGAATTCACGATGCCAGCTTTTTACAAGGTCATATGATGGGGCGTCATCATTATAAGTTACTTTCATTTCAGCAAAAGTCTCCTGTGGTGTGTAACCTTTCAAATACAAAAACCGGATCATTGCTCGACACTCAACAGGCTCCATTTCACACTTGACTCGGTTCAAACACCTGTAAATCAGAAACCACAATCATTTCAGAGCTGTAATTCGCCACATAAACTATAGAGATATAAATAATTACACATGCAAAATTTCAGCTAGATCAAAAAACTGCAAGTGGGTCAGAGGCATTACTTATGAACGCCCCTCGTATGTGTCTACATACATACGCATGCAAATGTACGCGTGCACACACATATAGCTCATAGAAAATAAATGTATATATGCCATAACCAGAAGAAATGTTACAAAGTACCCCATACACCAAGAGTTTTCTGCTCATGTAACTAACATATATTCACCTACTCTTTGACATGTTTTGTTTTTTATTCTGAAGCTTGTTCAACTTGAGCCAACCCCTTGCTAAGCAGGCTACAGAGCGTTACCAGTTTTATAATTGACGATCCGTTTTTGCTCAAGCATCTCCGTAGCAAGAAAACTCTGATGTAACACTTGCTACTTCTTCTGAATCAACCGACGTAGACTAGTTATTCTTTGGGAGCAAACCCATGCGGTTTTAGAAGAGTTGAATTAACAAAGGGCTAACTTGATTATAAGAGCTTCAGGAAAAGGCATCGCCAATTTTTCTTTAAACCTCAATAATGTTACACTATGTGTTAGATATAATGGCAGCCCGTTGACAAGAAAGATAAAACTCTCATAAGAAAGTTGTATGATGGAATGAAGATAAGTGACAGCTTAGGTGGTAACTGTCTGGACATTTGCTGGAAGAAGCACGCATCGTTGTCCTATCAATACAAAATGATGTAGGACTGCAAAATCATGACTGTGATGCACATGATTGAGAGAACAAACAAGCGATGACATTACTTCAAATCAAGTTGTAGTCATCAAGCATGCATGCATATAGGATTGTATATATGTATTTCTATGTACATAAAAATATTAATACACATGTAAAAATATTTACATAACCACTAATGGAGATACCTATATATCCATGAATCTTACTGTGTCGATATTCACGCATGCGCATATGTACGTTTCTGTTTGTGTATGTATTTATGTATATGCATGCATATTCTTTTCTACTCTAGGCACAAGGCAAGAAATTTGGGGGAGGGAAACAGTCGATTAGATCGACCCCAGAGCGGAAAGTGGGACTTAATTTATCGACCTCGAAAGGATGAAAGACAAAGTCGACCTCGGCAGAATTTGAATCCGGAACGTAAAAACAGACGAAATACCATGAAGTATCTCGCTTGGTGTGCTAACGTTTCTACCACCTTATACATATATATATATATATATATTATATATATATATTATATATATATATATATATAAATACATATATACATACATATTTCTCTCTCTCTCTCTCTCTCTCTCTATATATATATATATATATATATATATATAAATATATAGTGGTCGTATACTGTCAACTCAATGTGACAGTCCCGTAAGGGAATTACACCACCGCCATTTAGCCCTAGGAACTGACGATGAGCAATTCACTCATATACATACATAAATGCATACACACCCATCCACACACACACACATATATATATATATATAAGCATATGCACACACACATTCTTATAACAGATTTCTGTGAGAGAGGTATGTAAAGTAAAAATCAGAAGACTTCCTGCTTCGATGCTGAGAGATTGAGGTGTCTGGGAGGGTGTTTCAGAACAAGTCCTGATATTGTGAGTTGTGGATTATATATGGATGGCTTGGGCGAGGAACCTAATCAAAGTGAAAGTCATGTTGTTTCAGATTGAAAACCATAATTCAGGTAAGATTTGGCATGTGAATTATGATGGAAGTTTCTTTGCGATAAGTTCTTTTGATCAAACAGAATATTAATTGGCAATCTTTAAAAAAGAGAAAAAAGGAAACAATTCTAGACACGGGCAATCTGACATGATTTATATATATATATATATATATATATATATTATATATATATATATATATATATATATATATATATATATATATATACATATGTTTGTGCGTGCGTGTGTGTGCGTGCATGTGTATACGTATGTATTTATGAATATATATATATATATATATATTATGCATATATATGTATATATATATAGATACACATATATATACATATATTTGCATATATATACATATATTTATACACTTATAAGTAGATGTGCATATATACTTACGCACATACATATTCATATACTTATTCATACACACAAACACATATATATATCATGTATCTGTGTGTGTGTGTATATAAATGTATATCTACATGCATATAAATAAATTCGCACATATACAAATGTATATATATATACACGCATTAATATGTACGCATATATCCCTTAAACATGCACAAAAGCGATATATTTTTTTATTAGCTGACAATCTACAGAAGTACAGAATACGTGTCGACGAGTGTGTGTGTGTGTTTGTGTGTGTGTGTGTTGTGTACGAGTGTATGTGAGAACGTATGGCTTCTATATTTTTATAGTTTCGTCAAGCAATAATTGCATACAAACACACACCTATACATATATAAACATACACACAGCAGACACACAACACACACACACATATATAATATGTGGACATGATTTACTGCTCGCAACTCGCGATTCTTCTCTTTTTTACAGGCGTCAGGTTGAGTAATAATTAATAAGCTTTATAAAGACTTCCCCCACCTCTTAGCAACTACTACACATCATAGTTGCTGAGTCTTATCAACCTAACTTCCCATATGATGTATGTCTAACCTACATGGCAAATCCATGCATCCAACATCTCAATGCCTGCCACCAAACTACCCTTCTTGACATTCTGCACGAAATAATTTACGAGCTGGCAAGCTAGTCTGTACTATAAGCAATAACCAGAAGATCCCAGAGAATGTATCACAGAGAATGTAGTCTTAAAAATCAGAGCGACACACTGACGTTGTAACTCTAATTACACACATTTACCTTTTGTGGTTTAATTGTTTCAGTTACTGAAATGCGGCCGTGCCTCGGCAAAGTCTTCAATGAATTTTGTCAAAAAATTCAACACCGGTACTAACTCTTTTCTTTTTTTTTTTTTTAGGTCTGATACTATTCTATCGGTCACATGTGTTGAATGCTAAGTTTATGTGGATGGAAACCAAGCAAAACCAGTTTCAAGGGGTGGCGGAGAGGGACTACAAACACAGACACAAAGACGCACATAGACGGACACAAATATATAGATATAAGACGTCGTATTTATGTCATGGGGAAATTTCGAACCTGGGTTCCCTTTCCTAGGTTATTTTTCGATGTTGTTGTTGTTGTTGTTGTTGTTGTTATTGTTCAGGTCACTACTTGGAATCGAACTCGGAATCTTGGGGTTAGTAACCCGCGCTCTTAGCCACTACATCATATGCCCACGGGTATATGGCGATTCCAAGCAGTGACCTGAACAATAACAATAACAATAACAATAATAATAATAATAATAATAATATAAATAATAATAATAATAATAATAATAATAACATCGAAAAATACCTTAGAGAGGAGAACCCAGGTTCGAAATTCCCCCAAGACACCTGAAGAAGGCTGGAGGGTATATCAGCCGAAACGTTGTGTTAACAACAAACAAGAAGAGGACAAATATCCGTCGAATGTCAATAATGTAAATAATGTAAATGAAGCTCAGATTACCCATCAATCGACTTAAATTATGGTCTATCGACGAAGATATTAGTTGAGGATACAGATATGAAAGTAGAAACTTAACTATTGAAATATATTGAAATGATATATCTCTGCAGATTAAATGGAAAATACAAACATTCTCCAAGAATTATGCTACCGATCAATGTGTTATGAGCATTCCGACGGAATGTATGCCGTCAACAAAATTCTCTGGTAGAATAAATGTGACTAGCGAAGCATTTATATGAAGAGTACATTTCAGCCGACGAGTTTTTGTAAGATATCCGTCTACACCTATTCACTCAAAAACCAAAGGTGGACACGAGACTATGTTATATGGTCTTCCCTAATTTGCAACGAAGGAGGGTCAGTCTCATCACCGCAATGCTACATATCGAACATCTTAGTTTCTTATCCCTGCATACAAATATAAATATGCTTGCATAATCATATACAGAAGCACGGACACGTACATACCCACATAAAAATAAAATTACTACAGTTAAACAACTTTGCTGTGATGGTTAAAATAATTAAAGATTATATTGATATATATATCACAAAATTTATAGAAGAATAAACATAAGAGAGACCTGAAAAATAAGAGGATAGATTGAGAGAGAAACGGTTGTTGAGTACTGTTAAAGTGAATAAGTGAGTAAACGAGTGGAAATATGCGCACAAGCTCAAACATATAATATATGCTTGGCTAAGAAGAGCTACATATGTATATATGCGTGTGTATGTGTGTGCACGCGTGCTTTTGTGAGTGTATATATATGTGTATGTGTGTGTGTGTGTATGCATATACGTATGTGTGTGTGGTTATACGTATATTAATACACATTCATATTTATTTATTTATATATATATATATATATAAATACATCTGTGCATATATGGACATATATACATGTATATATACGTGAGCGTGTCTTTATTTTAATCTTGTACAAACGCCAACGATTCACAATCGGTGTTGGTTTCATTAACTCACCATAACTTAGCGGTTTGGACAAAAAAATGTGTGATAGTTAATTCCTAGTCTTTAGAAAGCACTGGAATAGATTTGGTCGACAAAAGCCCTTCAAAGCTGCTCCAGCATCCGTGCGGTTTACTGATAAAAAGGAAAGAATGCTTATACGTAAATTTGCTTCTCTACGTAATATGTGTACATATGTACTTGTATGTGTATATATATATATATATATATATATATATATATATAATAAAAAAATATAAGAGAGTGGTCACTAATGGCTCACTCTAGCACCAGTTAATCCAAAAGGTTTCAACCACAAAAATACATGTTTCCCATGAAAGTCAGTACGATTGTTAATCGTACTGACTTTCATGGGAAACATGTATTTTTGTGGTTGAAACCTTTTGGATTAACTGGTGCTAGAGTGAGCCATATAGTGACCACTCTCTTATATTTATTTTGTAAAAAAGTTGTAATATATTATAAAATATATAATAATCCAGGTTTCTCGGAGCACTAGGCCACTTGGTGTTGAATAGATATACTATTAAATTAGTATCTAATTCTCTCACCCTTATTAATTAATTATATATATATATATAATATATATATATATATGTATGTATGTATGCATGTATGTATGTATGTATGTATGTATGTATGTATGTATGTATGTATGTATGTATGTATATATAGAGGCGCAGGCGTGGCTGTGTGGTGAATAGCTTGCTTACCAACCACATGCTTCCGGGTTCATTCCCACTGCGTGGTACCTTGGGCAATTGTCTTCTACTATAGCCTTTGGCCGACCAAAGCCTTGTGAGTGGATTTGGTAGACGGAAACTGAAAGTAGCCTGTCGTATATACATTTAGTGTGTGTGTGTGCGTGTGTGTGTGTTTGTGTGTGTGTGTGCGTCTGTGTGTGTGCGTGTGTGTGTGTGTGTGTTTGTGTGTGTGTGTGTGTCTGTGTTTCACAACAGATGCTGGTGAGACCGCTACAATAAGTAAAAGGCTTACAAAGAATAACTTCTGGTGTCGATTTGTTCGACTAAAGGCGTTGCTCCAGTATGGCCGCAGTCAATTGACTGAAACAAATAAATGAGTAAAAGAATACGCACCACACACACACACAGGCACCTCTTTCCCTCACACACACATATATATATATGTATATATAAATATAAAATATATATAAATATATAATATATATATATATATATATATATATATATATGCATGTATATATATATATACATATATATATACAGTATATATATATACACACACATAAATATGTATGTATGTGTGCGTGTATACTTATACATTCATATATACATGCTTCTCTCTATATATATATTCACACACACACACATATATATATACATATATATATATACACACACACATACACACACATATATATAAATATATATATATATATATATACCTGCATACATACATACATAGACAGACCTTAATGTAAACATGGAAGTATCTGTCTGCGAACATTATGTATACACTTAAAATACGTTCGTAGTTATTCGTAGCAGAGCACACCAGATGCTTCCTTATTTCCATTCTATGTTTATATAAATATATCTGTAGGTCATTTATCACCGAAGTTCTGCTTTTGACACTTTTGTCCTAGAACAGCAATATCTGCAGAAGTAATAGTTATAATTGCTAAATGTCTTTTAGAAAAGGCTTCTTGTTGGAGAACATCTTCTTGTGGGGAACATCTTTTCGTGCTATATATATCTAGTTATATTATTAGGAAAATATATTTAAATTTTTAACTCGTGAATTTTGCCTCTGGATATGATTTACCTCTAAAAAGGAGAGATTTCAAGAATTTCCATGTGTAATTTTTACTTAAAAGTTTTAAAACTTCTTTTTTCCTTACATTAAGTAGAATATTTTGTTTGTTGTTTATAGCTGTGTATAGTACTATTTCTTCCCTTATGAGATCGTCAGCAGGTCATAATTCGAGACACAAATTTATTAAGCTAAATGCAACAATCTACGAAATGTCTTTAAAAAAGAGAGAAGATAGAAAATAGTTCTTAGTTTAAAGACCTATTTCAACTTTATTTTTCTTCATCTTAAATCGGAAAAATGCTTAGATCTTATATGAAAATCATATATTTCCAGGGAAATTGTGCCATGAAAAATGTTCTTTGCGCAGCCACAGTTAATGTTTTTGCCACAAACAAGTTTCGCTAGCCTGCTTTGGTATATTTTTGTCGGCTGCTATTTCATATGAGTTAGAATTAGTATTCCACGTGTTCATATTACTGCGGCTCTTACCAACAATATTCGTGGGTAAACTTCGTAAAACCACAGAGCTATTCAAACGCGCGGTTTGCCTCTGATGGTGATTTGCCGTTAAAGCGTATAGGATCACTTCTCGGTTAAAGAAAGACGAAGAACCTCATTTAATTTTTAACTTAAATATATTTTAATGCTTAATTTTTATATAAAATTAAACAAAGTTCTTAAAGCTTTCAGGTGTTGGTAGCCATATACAGAACTATTTCATCCTTCTTTTGACTCGTCTGTACGTTATGACTCTAGACACATTAAGGTTAACTTAAACATTCTTTGTTCAAATTCTTTTAATCTCTTTGCATTCTTACTATTTCGAGATAAGTTTTGCTTTTCATTTCTTCGACACTGAAAGAATGAAAGCACCAACTGCGCATTGGGGTCCATATCGATTGGACAACTTCCTTAACAATTATAGTCCATTTTACATAATTGCTTGCTGTTAATTTAGGGCTGAAGCAATTAAAGAAGTTTGTTATTTTTCAAATCTATCCAACTTCTCGTAGTTTCTTCTCTTGAATAATAAAAGACATATTTCTCACACATGCATTCTACTTATCTTATTTTTCCAATATATATAGTGTAAATATACTGAACAATAAAAAGAACAATGCAAGAAGAAGAAATCTTCAAAGATAAGATAAAAGCTGAACGTTTCAATGGAAATACACAGTATCATTACGCTTCGGATCTCATTTTTTTATAAGAAAGAAGGAAAAAAGGAAGGAATGAAGGAAAGAAAGAAGGAATGAAAGAAAGAAAGAAGGAAGGAAAGAAGGAAAGAAAGAAGGAAAGAAAGAAAGAAAGATGATAGATAGAGATTGTAGGGGGCGTGATGAAAAGAAATAGTAAGTAGGTGAGGATTAACAACTATTTGGGGATGAAGTTCTCTGAGGGGTGTTATGAAGGGGGCGAGGAGTGGGTATGTCGACTTCAAGCAAATCCGTTCTTTCCCTGGAAGTAAAACTTTAAAAAAAGCCCTTATTAGTAACGGCGAAATAATTACAATAAAATAAAAGATAACCCCCGTAACACTGTCTAATTGAGATATCTGTTGATCTCTTTCCCATTTATTGAACACAAATTAGTTCTTGAGATAATTAAAGTTAAGTTAACGATTATATTACACAAACGAAATGTGAAAGAAACACACCAGTCACTATTGAATAACGTTGAATAACGGTTATATTGTTATTATATCAATGCGTCACTCACTATGTAAATATATGAGCGAGCCTGTGCATGTGTGTGTGTGTGTGTGTGTGTGTGTGTGTGTGTTTGTGAGTGTGTGTAATTTATGAATATTAGTAAACACCTGGTACTCACATATCTTTTAAATAGTTAAATAAACCAAACTGAAATTACTTTATTTCAGAACGGAAGAATGTAATTTCAGAATAAAAGAAATTTGCAAAAATTCTTTCCTGAATAAGTACTGTTGTTCAACAAATCTATAGTCCAGCATTGTGAGGTTGACGAAACCGTGAAAGCAATGGTTTGCTGGATTATATAAATCACAGATTTCAGTTGCAATCATACCGATTTACAATTTTGTTCCTTGTCCCTTGTCAAGTAATTTGTGTTACAATACCAAATACCCAAGCATCATTTGTAAATTTTCAAAGTATAAAAAAATAACTAAACTTTATGATGTTTACCACTCTGAATCTCACTTCTCTTGGATTTCAGTTCTTATCTAAAGTGGCTCTCAAATTTGGCTAAGCACTGCTCTCGCACACTTCACATCATCAAACTATCTAATGTTGTTGCATCCCATTTCAAGAAAGATTTCATTTTGTCCATTATCTTGCTAAATTGCTGGTATATACACCAAATACGCCTTACATTATTTGATCCAGATTTTCCTATCAGATTTTAAAGTATCCACTCACGGATCTTTATTCGAACCTAATTCTATTAGCTCTGCAGAATCCCAAGTTTCGGTAATATCTCCGACATTTAGTTCTTGTGTATATTTAGGGATATTTCTAAAATCTCATTATTCCACGAAGAAGAAAATCGTTTTGAGTTGTTACTCGACAATCAACAATTCATGCCCTTACGGCTATAGATATAGTTGTCTACAGGCTCGGAGCATATGTGTATACACACAAAATCACACATATACACACACATTTGAAACTACATTACGTTACACTGTTTAATATGAAATTTGAACTAATCATATCTCTATGCTCTCTCTCTCCCCCCCTCTCTCTCTCTCTTTCTATATCTTCCTATCTATATATCTATCTATCTATCTATCTATATATATATATATATATATATATATATATATATATATATATATATATATATATATATGTATATATGTATATATATTTCTTGTGTATTGCTTGCGATGGGTGGATTACGTCCGCAATGACGTGGGTTGGTTTCCTAGATCGGGCACTATGTCTTTCACCAAGATGTTGATCTATTTAATTGAGCGGATAGCTGCCTCTCTCCAATCAGCTGAACCTGAGTGTGCAGCCGAGTCTAACTACGAGAAATTCAAGCTGGTGTCTATGTCGCCTCGCTGGTTGAGAGGCACCAAAAACATCGAAAGCATGCTACATGCTATCATTTCATTTTTGATCGCTTGTGACTACTTGAATTCGGATGGAAGAGAACCTGAACACATACAAAACCATATTGCCGGCTAATTCACCTTATTCCACGAATAAAACCATAAGGAGATAAACGTACAGAAATGCACCAAATACTGTCTAAGCGCAATGATAACCACAGACTCCGAGAAGCTGGCTTTAGGACCATATGATTCGAGAAGGCCCTTTAACCTTTATATATATATATGTGTGTGTGTATGTCCGTGTGTGAGTGTATGTTATATGTATCTATGTATGTATGCGTGTATGCATGTTATGTATGTATGTATGTATGTATGTATATTATATATATATCATATATATATATATATATATATATATATATATTATATATATAATATATATATACTTTATTTAAAGCAGCAGAAAATTCAACAAAATCTGTTACTCTGAGTTTCTCGTTGCCGTTCATCAGACAGTTTTTGCTAGAATCTAGCAAAAACTGTCTGATGAACGGCAACGAGAAACTCAGAGTAACAGATTTTGTTGAATTTTCTGCTGCTTTAAATAAAGCATATTACTCTACCACTGGTATTTGAGTACTCTTTTTCCACATTGTTTCACATTTATGTGTTTACTCCGGTATATATATATATATATATTATATATATATATATATAGATATATATATATATTATATATATTATATATATATATATATATGAATGAGTGTACAAATGAAAGAAAAGGACACTCAGCAATTAGGAGGAGTTACATGCATTATTTGAAAGATGTTGATTCGGTTTCATTCGCCGTAAAGTTTCGCAAGCGGGCTTCTGTTCGATGCCTGCGAAACTGAAAGTCTCATAGAACCGAATTAAACTGTTTTAAATAATGTAATGCAGTGTGCGTGTGTGTGTGTGTGTGTGTGTTTAGATAGATAGATACATACATACATAATACATACATACACACACACTTATATTCACATATATGTATAAGTGAGAGTGAGAGAGATTGACATAAATGGATGAGTTTCTATCCCTCTCTGCCGGAAATTGCTTGTAGGTGAGTGTTTTGAATGTATATAGATATGCGTGCTTTCTTATGTCCATTGAAGATATTTAGCGTACTTGCGTGCGCGTTTGCGTACTTATATATATGTGTATGTATGGGTGAGTGTGCGTGCGACGCGTGTGCTTTTGTGTAGAAACCTATAAAATTTTATGAATCTTTATAAAATTTCCGTACACAGACATCTTCGGCCAGCATCTTATTGGCCGTATTAAACTGTCAAATAATAACCATAATCTCTCTCTCTCTCTCTCTCCCACCTATCTCTCACCCTTCAACTCTCGCTCCATCACTCTCTCTTTCTCTCTCTCTCTCGCTCTCTCTTGCTCTGCTGATTGGCTATTTCATTCCATCAGGTTGCCGCAAGGTTTTACAGATTCGTTCTAGCGTAAGTGATGTTTATAGATTTACAATTATAGGTATGTGCGTATGAATGAGTGTGTACGTGTGAGCGTGAGTGTGTGTGTGTGTATGCATGCGCATATGAGTGGGTGTGTATGTGTGTGTATGCGTGAGCGTGCGCTTGTGCGTGTGTTTAATAAGCTATTTGATAGAATTCTGCAAGGCAAAATACATTCCTCACTTTTGAATAAATATTTAAGCTTTATTGAGCGAGCTATAGTTTTAAACTAGCCTTCTTCTACTTAGATGTAAATACTCTGTATGCAATGAGAATAGATCTGAATTCATTGACATTTCAAATTAATTTTATTTAAGTCACTCTTCGTGACTTAAATAAAATTTAGTTCTATCCAAAAATGGCTTATTTTCTCTCCGGCTGAAGATGGTTCTTGTGTTTTCTCATAACGGCCATTTACAAGAAACACGTACATATCCTCGACATATATATACAGAGAGAGAGAAAGACAGACAGACAGTCAGACAGACAGTCAGACAGACAAACAGACAGAGAGATGGGAATTTACGTATAATGACCAACATCACGAGCTCAACAGTAGCAGCTTTGTCATGATGGATTCTATAGATGGACTATTACTATTGTACAGAACTCCTGATAAAAACTTTGTCGCTTTAAGTATTTATCTAATGTCCGTTGCCATTTTTGTTAGTGTTGTTTAATTTCAGGTGTGCTTCGAACCAGCAGAGTTGTGTACATAAATGCACCAGTTGTGACTACCTCGTCTTTTATTCAGACTTAGTCCGTCGAGAACTACAATTAGTAATATGGTTGGAGACAATAGTTTGCGGTTTGAAATTTGATTAAAATGTTATTTGAAGGAAGAGAAGTGGCCTACCTATACTATATCTCGTCGATTCTCAACCACTCAGAGTTACTCTAGGTGGTTATTTACTTATGAGCCTCATACCGATATATGCAGGTGACCTCACTAAATAACTGAATTATTTTAGTATCTCTCCTCCACTTGACAAAACATATTTTACATCAGTATAATTCTTATTTGTTTACCAAGGTGTTTGGCAAGTTTAAAAATTGGATTAATTCATAAACCCTCTTAATATTATTACTGTTTATATTTTAATGTCGAATCATTATTTTATAAAGTATTGCAATTTGATCTCTCCCGTTTTATTTAGAGTTTTATTTAGAGTAACACCCAGCCCTCTGAGAAATACTGTTTTGTTGGTTTTGTACTACAAAGATGTGAAGACGCATGGCTCAATGGTTAAAGCGTCGGGCTCACAAGCATGAAGTAGTGTGTTTGATTCCCGGACCGGGCTGCGTGTTGTGTTCTTCAGCAAGACACTTTATTTCATGATGCCCTAGTTCACTCAGCTGTAGAAATGAGTTGCGACGCCACTGGTGCCAAATTGTATCGGTCTTTGCCTTCCTCTTGGATAACATCGCTGGCGTGGAGAGAGGAGGCTGGTATGCATGGGCAACTGCTAGTCTTCCATAAATAGCCTTGCCCGAACTTAACTTTCTAGGAGTAATTCTATGGTCATTCAATACCAAAGGGGGTCTTTACACTTTACTACAAATGCGGGTATACAGATACTTTGAAAATACCTCACAGGGTGACGACTCTACTCTGAATGGTTACGGGTTTTCCTCGTGAAGCGGTAACGGAATCACTCAACTGAGACAACGGCACTTAAATTGATGCTGAGCGGAAGAATCCTAGGTCCACGATCAGGACCACCCAAGCTCTATAAATAGAACAAATGCAATGCAGCCATTGGGTTGGCGTCCATGGTCGTGTAAACAGCTAATGAGAGATTCACTATGACTCAAGCGTTCGATTCAAATCCATAACGATGGAGTTGAACAGTGACAGAGTCATGGGGGCCCGCGAAACAACGAAAAAAATTATACGGAGAGTTTCATTTGTTGCCGTACTGCTTGGGGTTTCTATGGCCCCGTATAACTTGAATTAGTATTTTTCTTTTTTTTTAAGTTAGCGATACTGGGCGCTGGGGAAGATGGAAGATTTTACATTGGTACTGAGATGACGGCAGACAGAGATAGATGCATCTCTGAAGTGTTTAATCTCCCATTTTGATATTATCTGTTAATATAAATTAAAACTTGATAAACTGTTTGTTCGATTGAAACAGGCACGTAGTTACTTCTTAGCCCCAAAGGATGTCTCTAGTTTCGAATAAAAAATACAATAATTGAGAAGATTCGACGATTGACTAAATAACAAATGTTAGATGATGTGCAAGAGTGCTCTCTTTACTAATTTATTTGTTTAATCAAATAAATGGTTATAATATTGAGTTATAAATAATTTACAAAATACTTGGTTAAACTGAACATATGGCAGCATATTGTCTTGTAAATAATTTAAACGATACTTGGCTAACCTGAACACGTGGCAACATGTTTAGTAAAGATAGACAAATATAAAATAAATTGGCCTGAATCTCAAAATCGTACTGCACTTACCGCACAATAAACACAAAACTAGTTAGGTGTGTGTAAATACACACACACATGTATATACATATGGATATATATATATATATATATATATATATATATATATATATATATATATATATTGCATATATATGTACATATACAAATATATATGTATTATATAGTTGTGTGCACATATATATATATAGACACACACACAGAGTATATATTTGGTAAATATGTATGTATGTATGTATGTATGTATGTATGTATGTATGTATGTATGTATGTATGTATGTATGTATGCACGCACGTATGTATGTGTAAACTATTGATTGATTTATCAATATATCTTGTGTATTTATTTCAGCAATTTTAAGACATCAAAAAAAAAAAGCGTAACACAAAATTGTCCTTCGCACACATTGCTTTGACGTGGAACAGGCGGATTTTACAGAATCATACCGAAGCTGCTGTTTATAACCTTATTTTAAGCAATTAAATCCAACATCTCAAGAACCTTTACATTTCAAAAGCTTTCCGAAACTTGGAGCCTAAACACCTTAGAGATATCATAATTATTTACTTACTGAAATCAATGTCTTGCTTTTATCTGTTGATGTACTTTAAAGGCAACACGAAATTTCCTTTATTTTGGGATTCTTAATGTTCAGTTTATTTCTATAGCTAACTCTCTGCTGCTTAGACCAATCTAATCACTTAACTTTTCTCTTCATTTTGTTATACTCAACCCTCCCTCTCCCGGCCACCTCCTCCAAACCGTTTCGTTTGCGCCATGAAAGAATGAAAGACCAGAAAACCAGGAACACAACTGAATAATATTCCCTCTTCTTCTCTTTCTTTCATTTACTCTCTCACCCTCCTTCACTCTCTCACTTGTTTCCCATCTATCTATCTATCTATCTAGTTATGTATCTATTTATCTGTCTATTTATCTATATCTATCTATCTATCTATCTATCTATCTATCTATCTATCGATCTATCTATCTATCTATCTCTCTCTCTCTCTCTCTCTCTCTATATATATATATATATATATATACATATATATATATATTAAAGTTTCAGCTC
>NC_043002.1:29122186-29132186 GCF_006345805.1 Octopus sinensis | reverse complement strand
CATCAACTAATTTTACTTCTAAATTATCACATTTAAGTTAGAAAAGTACAGGTGATTTTAAAATAATTTCGGGATTCCGATGTTAGTCTCTTAAGGGAGAAAAAGAAAAGAAACATAAATTTCCATACAATAGTTAAACATGATTGGTATTACCTCACATCGTTATTAATCTCTCTTGCAACCTAAACCTAATTCAACTTGTACGTTACAACTTTTCATTTAAATACAATAAAAAAACTAGTGTGTGTAGGGGTGTATTTACGTGCACGCGTGTGCGTGCATGCGCGTATGTATGTGTATGTGCGCACGTGTGTGTATTTATATATACTAGCTGGACCCGTGAAAAATTCACGGAAAACATAAAAAGTGTAAGCATCTGTAAACAGTGTACGGGTGCCATGAGAAATGCTTGTATATTATGACCGTCTGTCTTTACGTTCAGAGTCCAAATTCTGCTGAGATGCACTTTGCATTTCGTCTTTTCGGGATCGATAAATTAAGTATCAGTTGTGTACTGAGGTCGATCCAAGTAATTGGCCCCCTCCCCACAAAAAATTCAGGCCTAGAAAAGTATATTGTGATACTTACAGAATATAGAAATTAATGTAACACCAATGACTAAATAACCAAAATATTTTAGTTGCACAAACGTAAACTGCATCACAATTTAACCTTAAAATACATCGTACATATTCAAAGAAATTTAATGTACAAATTGAAATGCAAAAGAACGAAATAATAAATGGATTTATGAATGAAAGTTTGGTAATTGCGTTTATTTCCACCACAGGACACTTTTATCTAACCTAAATTGTAAACATTCATATATATATATGTCTCGAGTTGTAGCTGTAATTCAAAGGAGTCAGCCTTGTCATATTCTGTGTGAAGCTGAAACTCCCTGAGAACTACGTTAATGTTATGCATGTCTGTGGAGTACTCAGCCATTTGTGAGTTAATTTTATCCTCGTTTAGTAATGAAAAGTGAAATTGGCATTCAATATTTGCTGAGTGTATGTATCTATGTATGAACTTGCCTTTGGATTTATGTATCTACTGTCTCTCTCACTTTCACTCTTTCTCTTTCACTTCCTTTGTGTCCATCTTCTCTCCTGCTTTTGTGTATATGTATCTATGTATCTACTTCTCTTGCGATGTGATAAACATTTAAAAACACACTCTCCCTTTCTCTCTCAATCTCCCTTTCTCTCTCACCCTCTCTCTCTCTCTTTCTTACTTCCTCTCTGTCTTACTCTCTCTCTCGCTTTACTACTCTGAAGTGTGACGGACACTACAGGTACGTACAAAAAGAAAAAGCGTATTAATATTTTTGATGATTATGTATGATATATTTACCTATTTTATATAATATATATCTATATACATTAAACATAATATATATCTACATATTATAATTGATATATATTCATATATATATATATATATATATATATATATACTTTTTTACTCTACCACTGGTATTTGAGTACCGTTTTTTCCACCTTGTTTCACATTTATGTGTGTTTTACTCCGGTATATATATATAATATATATATATATTATATATATATGTATGTATAAATCTATATTCCATTTCCATTTGTGTCTTTCGTAGTTCGAAAGAACAGTTCTTGTTCCATGTACTCGTGCTTCGTACTTTTTTTGTTGTTCACGTTTCATATGCATATGTATATTATATATACTATATACGTATATATGCATATATATTATATATATATATTATATATATATATCTATATATATATATATATATGTATATGTATGTATATAGTATATATTATTTATATTATTAGTGTTTGAACGCAAGCATCCTCTTCCAAGTATGTTTTATTTTAATAATTCTGATGCGCACTCTATAGATCTTTTTACTCTTTCTTTTTCTTTCCTTTTTAATCTCTTATTCTTTTTCCTACTCTTCTCCCACTATCCTATCCTATTACTCCCTCACTCTCTTTCTCTCCTTCCTCCTCACTTGCTCACGTGGCTCCCACTTGACCATCGGCTATCTTTCTTTCTCTCCGTTGTAGCTGGAACAAAGAAGACGTGTTCTTGTTTGTCTCCTGTCCTAGCTTGATTTACACGTTCGCCACCACAACCTCGTTTAGGCATAGCAGCCCTTCTTTTTTACTTTCATTGCCTTGTTTGTGTTACCTATTTTCACCCTCTGCAATATTCCAAATTTTATTTAATTTGCTTTGCTGGAGCAACTGTTTAATCGAATGTGTATCTTGTTAAATGCTCGAAATACGAGACTAGAAAAAACAACTGACGAAATGCTGTTCTTTATGTTTTTTTTTTTGTTTTCCATCTGTGTCTTCCATTGTTCGAAAGAATAGTTCTATGTACTCTTGCTTCGTACATTTTTGTTGTATACGTTTCATGACGTCCTGTGTCCACATATGCAAATATATACATATACGTATTGATGTATGTACATATACGTATTATAATATCATATAATTATTTAATGTTAGATATATATATATATATATAATAATATATATATATATATATATATATATATATATATATATATATATATATATATAAAATATTATTTGAGACAAAACCACTATTTTTGCAAAACCAACAAGGAAGACTTATCCATACATAAAATTTATAATTTGTAACTGATTATTGGAAGTCCACAAGATTGTCGATCAAGACTTGTAGTGGCGGTTTGACTATATTAATATGTCTATCTTTCCTTGTTTGTTTTGCAAATTGTTTTGTCTCATATATATTTAAATATTTTACTATAAAATTGGATTTATCCTAATCATGTAAATTTGGATATATTCTATATTATTATATATATATATATATATATATATATATTTATATATATATATGTGAGTGTGTGTATGTTATGTCATATATATGTGTGTGTGTGTGTGTGTGTGAGTGTGTGTACTTACATTATTACTATTTTCCACATTTACTACTCGTTTCAGTCGTGTGGATGCGGTCATGTTGGAGCATCACCGTGATTCTTCAGATTTCATCAGCCTGACGTGTTTCACATCACCACTCCTGTATGTGCCTCTGTCCCAGCTGTTGGCCCATTGGGGCATAAGGGAGTTTGCTACCGCTGCCCTCGTCTGCACTTTTTATTGGGCTTTTGGTACATCTGGTATTGTGGAGAGGTGGGTGTGCAGTTCCTTTTTGAAGACATCTACTTCCACCTTGTGCAGAATTCTTAATTTTTGTCGCAGGGCTTAGAAAAGCTGTGGGCCTTCGAACCCTAGATTATTGCAGTACCTGGTCATGAATTTAAATGGTGTGGATGGAACCTTTGGTACGATACAATGGCCGCAAGTTCTGCCGATTCTAAAACACAAAATGCCGAAATTAGATACTAGCCCTTCTAGAGTTTTCCATGTGTAAATTATTGTATATCTCATATATATATACATACACACACGCATATATATATATATATATATATATATATATATATATATATATATAATATATATATCTATATATATTATATATTTTATATATATATCTATATATATATTATATATATATATATATATATATATATATATATATAACAGGAACAAAAAACGCAATAGAGTACAATAAAAGATTCGGAGAGATAGACGGTACAAGGCGGACAAGAGAAGCAAGTATTAGAAGGATAGGCAAAAAAAGACAGATCATTTGTGGCTTTCCTTCCTTAGTCAAGTCCCAGAAGTTACGACCATTTCAGACAGTTATACTTGAGACGGTTCGATCTGGTTTCCCCTAAACATCTAAGCTAAGAGCATTAGACCCCTTCGTACGAAAGCTAGGGAATGTATACGGCAACAAAGACAGAAACGGAGAACATGGTACACAAAAAGACGAAAAATGGAGAACATGCTATACAATTACGAATACAAACAACAGGAAAATAACAACAGGTGTCTTTCGACTGAGAATGAATTGAATTGAGCTGGCGTGTATGAAGTGAAAGCCTAAAGGCAGGTACATAAGAGATGGAATATATGTATATATGTGTGTGTTTGTGTGTATGTATGTATTATGTATGTATATATATATATATATATATATATCTATATATATATATATATATATTAATCATGTAGAGTGTTTGCGATTTCCAAGTTTCATCTCACGTATCTTATGAAACAATCTGTTTGACGACACACGTTTAACGAAACTTGTACACAGCTATTTCTGTTAGATGGAAGCAGAGAGCACATATCAGACTCCTTGGGGCTGAATTACGTATATGTATGTATGTGTGTATGTATGTATGTATGTATGTGCGTATGTATGTATGTGCATATGTACGTAACTATGTTTGTATGTATGTACATATCTATACATGATTTAGAAGCGTTAAACAGGGAAGTGTATAAGTATTAACTCGTTAGTAGTTCGAAAACGCTTGAGATATATACTAACCTATAAGAAAGCCATTCACTGAACATTGTCTTAGAGAAAAAATTCTCGCTGGTGACAAATTGGTGTAAAAACACTAAGTCGACTCGGAGCGACTTCTACCCAAATTGATGTTCTGTTGATGGTAGGGGCCAATGCGAACTCATTTGTGGTGTTTACACCGATTTTCTTGGAGTAAAAAATTTTCTCCATGATGAAATACAGTAAATGGCTTTCTTACGCGTTTGAATATATCGCAAGTATATTTGAATTAGTAGCAAATTCATGTGTATGTGTATGTATGTATGTATTTATGTATTTATGTATGCGTGCGTGTGTGTGTGTGTGTGTGTGTGTGTGTGCGTGTGTGTGTGTGTGATTGAGTGAGAGAGAGAAAGACCGGCAGATACATCGACTCCTTTATTCATACACATATTAGTATCTCAGCAGTTTATTTCCTTTTATTCTGTAAATTACCCCCCAGAAGTCCATCAGCCCTCGACAGTTAGACCAATAGAGAACAGTACATTAAGAGGTCAATGAAGGCTATTCAAGTCCACTCAAGGCCAGTTTTGTCCAGATCAAGACCAGTGAAATCCTAGCAGTATTCGCAACTCCATCTTTAGCGTTAATTTCAATAGCCTACCAATAGCGTTTTCCCAGCCTTAGTTAAGAATTTTCTCGGCATCACTTTAAAGCAATTCCTTTGATCTCTATCAGATTGATGCAGCAATCACTAGATATTCCCCGTACTCCCCTCTTTTATTTGGTCTCCTTCACTAAAACTCACCCACTCTAGTTGTGTATTTATGTCACTTATATCTTTCTCGCGTATTCACCCTCTCTCTCTCTCTCTCTTTGCTCGAATACACACGCATATTTGTATGTGTTTATGTACGTATGCATACATAAATGTATACATACCTACATACACATACACATGAATATATACATATGCATATATATATATATATATATATATATGTACATAGATATATACATACACACACACATACACACATATATGTATATGCACATTCATTTGTGTGTGTGTCTGTTTGTTTGTCTGTCTGTCTATGTGTATGTATATGCTTCAGTTCGTATATATACGTATATATATATATATGTATATATATGTATATATATATGCATGTATAGCAACAAACATATAAACATAGAAAAAATACGTATATACCTATTTACAAACAAATATATATAAACGCACAAATACATACACGCACGCACACACTCACATTCACACATACACACACATATTCACTATGACACATACATAGAGATATATCTTCAGATCTCTTTTTACCAATATATTTGCTAAGTTGATGACTCTAAAAGCTGCTTACCACAGTTTTATTGCTCTATAATCTTTGAAAATCCTTAATTCTTTACAGTTTCAGGCTATATTATTTGAGTTAAGTTTCCGTCTGATTATTCCTGTAATTTTCATTGTTATTCAGCGACAAAATTTCACCATCTCTCCCTGGTTCCTTTTTATCTAGAGTATGATATATTTCTGGTTTGCACAGGAATTTTTGTACACTAATATATATACACATTCCTACATACATACATACATACATACATACATATGCACACACACGCGCGTACACACACAAATATATAAATACATAACTACATTTAAACGTATTATAAACATAGAAGCACGCACCACGCACACTCACACATCCACACACACATACACATACATACATATATATGTATAATTTATACATGGATATATATATATATATATATATTTACATATACATATAAATATAAATACATATATATTTCTGTAGGTAAGTATGCATGTATATATATATGTATGTATGGACGTATGTATGTATGTATGTATGTATGTATGTATGTATGTATGTATGATGTATGTATGTATGCATGTATGTACGTACGAATGTATGTATGTACGTACGAATGTATGTATGTATGTATGTATGCATGTAAGTATGTATACTTGCATATTATGTAAATATGCATGTATGTATCAGCTTTATCATGAGCGTGTCTATAGTTGCAAAAACGGTCTAGTTAGACTTTTCGGGGTTTTTTTCTTTTCTTTTAGAATTTTTCAAACCTTTCAGCGTTAGCAAGGAAGTTATATAAAGTTTTTGAGATTCTGTATTCAACTCTATGTTAACTTTGTTTACTGCCAAAAAAAAAACTTCTTTCGATAGTCTTTACAATTAGTAAGTTGATGATTACCTACACTCTCTTTGAATTGAACTCACGACGATACGATCGTGAGCCGAATACTTTAACCAATAAGATACGTGCTTTCAAAGATAGATAAGTATATATATATTTATATATTCATCGTATTGATCCGTTAATTCCGACACATTTTTTTCTCGTACTCTCAGTATTTTTTCTCTCTCAATCCCTTCTGTGTAAGAGCGTAGGCTCGAAATGTCAAATTTTTGACGATCGTCAAAGTAATGTCCCTGCTTGTTGTTCGCTCACCTGTCTTCATCTTTTGTTTTCTGTAAATTAGAACTGTGTATGTATGTATGTATGTATGTATGTATGTATGTATGTATGTATGTATGTATGTATGTATGTATGTATGTGTAAAATCATACATACATACATACATACTGTGTGGCCTAATATGTCATTGTATCTACTAAATTTAAATCAAATGCCAGGTTGTTACTTCGTTGTAATAGCACTTACAGGTACATAACTTGCAACATTGTCGGTGTTCGACCGCCTGAGGCGATCGGAGTTGATTAGAACAAATCAAGAATTTATCTTGCACGTTCTGTTATGTATACTTATTCGACTCTCATGTCCAAACATATGCCATTCATCAGTTTGAGTCATCTTCATCAATTTATTTTCATTCATTTGTGCAAATCGTCGGAACCATAAATGATTTCCACTCCATTTTTCATTTGACAAAATATTTCGTCTGCTGAAGATTGGGTGGAAAGAAAAGTTGGTATGATGGTGATGCATATTGAAGCAGAAATAAGCGAGCATAGCTGTCTCCTAGTCTCGAGATAATCTAACGCTCTTTTCCCCTGGAGAAAACGTGACCATTAAATTATTTATATATATTAAATTATTTAAATTGTATATATATATATACAAACATATATACATACATATTTATAGATACATACACACATTCACACACACACACTTATATATATATATATATATATATATATATATATATAACTCTAGCAGTATCGCCCGGCGTTGCTCAGGTTTGTAAGGGAAATAACTATAAAGCATTTTTAGAGAGTTATAGCCAAAAAATAGCAAAAAAATTATGGTAAATTTTTTTTTGAGTTAAAAAAGGTTGAGTTGCGTCCCCTAGACAGTCTGGTTTGTTTCTGATTCTCGACCCCATGTCGATTTTATCGATTTTTTTCAGAACTGGGGGAACTTTTCAAAATTTTCGCTGCGTTAGTTTTGAATTATGACATTGGGCTATGTGTGTGTCAAGTTTCATCAGAATCGGTTGAAAGCCGTGGTCAGGGTGAGGGTACAAGCAAACAGACACACAGAAACACGCACAGACAAACTACCGTTTATATATAGAGATAATATATTATACTATATAGTATATATATATATTATATATATATAGATATATATATATATACATATATATACATATATATACATATATATAGAAATATAGTATGTATATATATGTATATATACATATAGGCGCAGGAGTGGCTGTGTGGTAAGTAGCTTGCTAACCAACCACATGGTTCCGGGTTCAGTCCTTACTGCGTGGCATCTTGGGCAAGTGTCTTCTGCTATAGCCTCGGGCCGACTAATGCCTTGTGAGTGGATTTGGTAGACGGAAACTGAAAGAAGCCTGTCGTATATATGTATATATATATATATATATATATGTGTGTGTATGTTTTGTGTGTCTGTGTTTGTCCCCCAAGCATTGCTTGGCAACCGATGCTGGTGTGTTTACGTCCCCGTCACTTAGCGGTTCGGCAATAGAGACCGATAGAATAAGTACTGGGCTTACAAAGAATAAGTCCCGGGGTCGATTTGCTCGACTAAAAAAAAAGGCGGTGCTCCAGCATGGCCGCAGTCAAATGACTGAAACAAGTAAAAGAGAAAGAGAAAGAGAGATATATAATCTCAGAATTAAACAGCCGAAATTTGCCATGATGAATCGGTTTCTGACTGAAGAATGAAGGCTCTGAATTACTGTCCGTTTTTCCGTGTTTGTCAATTCGTGAATTTCACGTTCTTTATATATAAGTTTTATTCTATATTATCGCAGCGCACGTGCACCAGTCCATTTATGTTTGCCATATCTCCCCTATTGCACGATGTCTTCAACTTTAAACTCCCCTTTCATCATCCGCCATTGCTTCTTTCTCAAGGAATTTTGGCGCTTCTTTACCAAGTTATTTTGGCGCCCCTTTCTCCTCTCACCCTCTTTAATTCTTTCTTTCTCTCTCTCTCTCTTGGTCACTTCTCGGCCCTCCTCAATCCCCCCTCTCTCTTTCTCTCTCACCTTCTTGCAAACCTACTACTGCTAAGCCATTCCAATGCCGTCTCACTACCGAAAAGGTAACCGTTTCCTACGCTGCTGATCATTGTTTGTCTCATTTGTCTAAAGTCGTATGACGCCCCCGTATCATTCCGGTTTTATTCGTTACTGTAAATTTTATCTTCGTCTCTGTTTTTCTGTTCGTCTCTGTTGTTACATTCTTCCTTCTACCAAGCAAATATAATGCCATAGTTAGCTTTCCTTGGGGGGGCTTTCGGAGCAAATCTCAGAATTAAACAGCCGAAATTTGCCATGATGAATCGGTTTCTGACTGAAGAATGAAGGCTCTGAATTACTGTCCGTTTTTCCGTGTTTGTCAATTCGTGAATTTCACGTTCTTTGTATATAAGTTTTATTCTATATATACATACTATATTTCTATAGATACTCTATAGAACTTATACCCACCACTGATTTTTGCTACAACGATTCATATCGACACGTCAGATATAAAGAATCTGAGAGTAGACAAAAATAGGTACACACACAGATACACACACACACACACACACACACACACACACACACACACACACACACTCACATACACACATGTATATACGTAAATAAATATATATTCACTTACGTATATATAAGTACGCATGTTTGCATGTATGAATATATGTGCGTGTGTGTGTGTTGATGTGTATGTGTATGTGTGTGTATATGTATGTCGTTCATATGTGTTTTTCTATGTGTAATGATTCAGTACAGAGTTTGAAATGTTTAGGTAAGTCCGTTCTTGCCTGATTGTCAACCTTGGTAACCAGTTACGTCAGAAATCGTAATAGTCAAAATATTTAAAAGGAGAGACACCGAATAAGCACTGATACGTCTATAGATAAAATACACATTAACCCATCTTTACAACCTGTTATATATAATATATATGACGTAAATGAATGACGAAATGGGGAAATTGTGAGTTATATAAATTTTTTGAACAGTTATGATGTTTGAAGGGATATATCCATGGTAAAGACACAGAGCCGTCCTTTTTGTCTTTCTCTG
>NC_043002.1:29112186-29117186 GCF_006345805.1 Octopus sinensis | reverse complement strand
GTGCTTTACGTAGCATATATGCAGTGCCTAGTAGTGCTATTTTCTGTATGTTATATACACTTGTAAGTCCTGATGTTATGGATATGTATTTCTCTGAATTTTCTTTTTGTATTTTTTTTATCATACCTAATACGCCTACTATGATAGGAATTGTTTCTGTTTTTAGATTCCAATCCGAATTACCTCCATTTCTATATCCTTGTATTTTGAAAGTTCCTCCATTTCTTTTAGAAAAACTTTGACATCTGTTGGTATTGATACAGGTATAATATTGGTATTATCAATTTGAAGAAATATTTTTTCTTAGTCATCTCTGACAACTATACCTGGTCTATTAGCTTTGGTTTCTCTATCTGTTTGTATTGGCATATCTCAGAGCATGGTTGCTTTCACATTTTCTTCGACCATTTCTGGACTGTGTCTGTACCATCTTTTTCTGTTATTTCATAGTGTGTGAATACAGTCTTTCTTAGCCAGAACTGACCAGTTAGAGACAATATGATTTATTGCTTCTCCTCCATTATCACATATCATCATCATCATCATCATCATCATCATCATTATTATTATTATTATTATTATTATTATTATTATCATTATTATTATTATTATTATTACTATTATTATTATTATTATTATTATTATTATTATTATTATTATTATTATTATTACACTCAGTTCAAATTCCACCGTTTGGCTTTCCTCCTTTCGGAGTAATTAAAGTAAGTGCCAGTTATGCACTGAGATCGATATAGCTGACTAGCTCCTCCCCCACAATTTCAGGCCTTGTGCCTATAGCAGAAATAATTCTTCGTTTTTTTTTCCGCTACTTGTTTCAGTCACTTGACTGAGGCCATACTGGAGTACCGCCTTTAGTCGGAGAAATCGACCCCAGGACTTATTCTTTGTAAGCTTAGTACTTTATCTATCGGGCTTTGTTTAAGCAGTGTTGAGAACTGGCGTCGATGTAATCCACTTAACCCCTTCCTACTAAATTGCTCACTTTGTGCCAAAATTTGAAACCACCACCACGACCACCACCATCATCATCATCATCATCATCATCACCATCATCATCATCATCATCATCATCATCAAAATTAACAACATCCGATGTTAATTTTGTCTTTCATCCTTGTGAAACATTAACATAGTGTACCAGTGAAATATTGGATCGATAGTGTAGGCTAATTTCTCGCCTCAAAACTCTTGGCCTTATGGCCAAATGAGACATCATAATAATTATATTTACTATTATTTAGGCGGCGAAATGAAAAGATCGTTAGCGTGCTGGCAAAGTGCTTAAGGGAATTTATTCCGGGTTTTTACGTTCTGAGTTCAATTTCCGCCGAGGTCAAATTTGCCTTTCAGCCTCTCAAGGTTAATAAAATAGAATACCTAATAAGTACTGAAGTCGATGCAATCGATTGTCTCCTTACCTCAAGATTTCAGATATTGTGCCAAAATTTGAAAGAAATTCCTTAAACTTTTTAAGTGATACTTGCACTTTCCTTTCTGGGACCATTAAAATGAGTCATATACGAGACCGAGCTCATGGTCTATATCAGCTACCAAAAATTTCTGACGATGTTTTCAGTATAGAGATTATGGTCGGCTGGTCTTATAGTATTTATGCATCTAAATTAAGAACTTACGTGTTTTACCTTTAAATCCTGCCAAGATTAATTTCCATTTTAGAAGAGCCTTCTGTGATAACCGCAATCTGTCATAATTCCTTTCACATCTATGATGTATTTTTTAGGAACATGAATCCCCTTCATAGCCTGATTCGTACTTATTTTAGTGATCATGCTGTAAGATAATTGCACTCTTGCTTCTGCTTTAGAAATTATCCTTTTGAACATTGGCCATTGGCTGATAGTAACGGTAAAAGATTTTACTGTGTATAATATATATATCCTTTGTATCGTGGGGTGTCAAATTCTGTCAGTGTCGACATTGGATTACACTCACATGAGGTCGACGAAACAAATAATGAATAAGGTTGGTATAATCGATAAATAATAATTCAGAACCGATCACTTCCCGCGTACCTACTCTCTGTCATTCCACCAACTTGCAACACCATTAGTACTACTTTCACCATTATCATCTTCACAATAAACCTCCTCCTGTTCCCCTTCCTCATCATCATCACCATCGTCACCTTCTTCTCTACCACCACCACTACCATAGCTATAATAACATGATTTCATCATTCGTCCCCGCCATCCACCCATCATCATCATCATCATCATCATCATCATCATCATCATCATCATCATCATCATCATCATCATCATCATCATCATCATCATCATTGTTTTTCAACGTTAATCTCATCTTTATCATCAGTATCATCAGTTTTCGCAACCGCATCATCACCATCGTTATAATATACTTCACTATCACCACTACTGTCACGAACACCATCATTGTTATCATTGTCATCCTCATCTTAACTATCCTCTACATCTCTGTCACCATCGTCATTATCATCAGTATACTTTGGTAACGGAAAATGAAAAATGACGCTCAGCTTCGTCTCATTTCCTTACAATTCGACTCTCTCCGGATTCCTAACTCAAACTTACATTTCACTCTTCCTGAGTAAACAACTTGAATACCAGTTATATAACGTGGTTAAACATTTTCAAGTTTATCTCTACAGATTTTCTAGTGAATTTAAAACCAGCACTGATACTTATGTTTTGTATACGAATACGTCAATACCAAGTCTCGTAACTTTCTGTACTGGCTGCGTATTCTATAGAATGTGTGTAGCGATAAATTTTTAATGAGAACATTGCACTGGTAACACAAAAAGTAACGCAAAAAATTTATTTGTAATTATAAATAGATGCACGCAAATGTAATAGAGAATAGTAAAAGAAGTGAAAGAACAATACTACTAGACAATTAGTAACATAACATATTTGAAATCGCATTCTGTATTTTTCATAATGCCCGAGTAGTTTAGAATCAGTTAATATTGAAGAGACGCGTGGTATTTTTAAACAAACTATCAAAGAGATAAAAGATAGAAGTGAAAATATAATTTGCTCAGTTTAAACAAATTTACATTTTTGATATTGAAAGAAGTTCGAAAGCCTTTATTATTTTCTCGCTTTGTATGCATTCATATGTGTGTGTAGGTGGGTGTGTGGGTGTGTGGGTGTATTTATATATTTTAAATTTGTTTATGATAGCATTAAGGGTGTGCAAATAAAGCTCCTATGTCATTATGCCGGATATAGTCTAATAATATAATAAGCCAGTTTTTCGGGGTTACATCATGGTTATACCGATATACTCTACACCAAATATAATAACACTAGGATAGAATTTATAAATATTTAATACATTGCTACGCGCGTTTCCCCAGACTACATTACTTTAACATCAGAGTCCGTATCCTTAGGAATCATTAGAGTCTGTATTATATGTGGGAAAGAGAGAGAGAGAGAGAGAGAGAGAGAGAGACGAGAGAGAGGTGGGTATAACGCCATTTTGGTAACCCACCTAATTACATACTAACTTTCTCAAGAATTCAAATTTGTCATTATTACAGTGATAGGTTTAGGAGTTTGCAAATATTTTGATAAAATTTTGAAAAATTATTAGTATAACATATTTCAGTTCCACAAATACACATGAGACATTTGTTTTATCATATTTACTTTTAAGGTGAGAAATATATTTTGTGGTTTTTTTTGTTTGAAATTTAGTATTCACTACATTATTTTGCAAAAGCACCAAGCGACCCACTCAAATTTATATTACAATGATTGTATTCGTATCATATTTCCTGATATTAGCTATAGTGCTAAAAAGTATATTTACCCTCATATCATAATACTCCAGTATATATATACATACATGCATACCTTAATATACCATATCCTAATAACCTTGTACACACACACACACCATACATATATATATATATCATACATATATAGACACATATATACGTATACATGTATAGATATAGTTACAGATATAGTTATATACATATATATATATATATATATATATAATATATATATATTATATATATATATATATATATATTATATATATATATGTATATATATTTTCCGTGTTAATTGGTTAATTAAGGTAAAAATACACTCACCTATTTATATATATATATATATATATATTATTATATATAATATATATATATATATAGTGTTGAAACTGACTTATTGGGAATCCACCTGAAGATTGTCGATCAGGACAAGAAACAATTGTAGTGGCGGTTTTTTTTACTTTTTATTAAAATTTTATGTATTGATTAAGTCTTTCCTTGTTTGTTTTGCAAAATAGTGGTTTTGTCTCTAATTAATATTATATAATATTTTACTATAAAATTGGATTTAATCCTAAATCTGATTTTTTTCCTGTAAATTTGGATTTATTCCCTAATATTTATTATATATATATATTATATATATATATATATAACATATATAGATATGTACTATAATATATATATGTATGTATGAATATTTACGTGTGTGTACGGTACGTTTATGTGTGTGTGTAGTACAGACCTCCGCGCGGTTTCCATTTGTCATAACATTCTGGAGCCGAGTATACACGTTGTGACATCAAGACTCAGAGCTATGCCTTTGCGTAATTATGTATGTGACAGTGAAGACAAAATAAATAAAATAAAATAAAACACGTCATTTCGAAAAGACTTGTATTGGAAATGTGGTTTGAAATATAGAGTGAGAATGTGTGAAGGAATGAGAGAGAGAGTAAAGAGTTACAATGTGAGTGATAAGAGAGCCAGTTATCATGTATAAAAAAAAGCACACGTATATTCTCGAGAGTTGTTAAGAGGGAGAAGAAGACGGAGAATTGTGCACTATTAGAAATAGAAAGAGTATAATTATAAGGAAAACAATAGATTTCAGAAAACACGTACACACCACAAACAAAATATCCATAGATTACATGTATGTACTTACGTTTGCATATATATGCAT
>NC_043002.1:29062186-29107186 GCF_006345805.1 Octopus sinensis | reverse complement strand
CGACGCTAACACTAATCAGGACCACAAGGACAAACCACAATTCCCATCACCACTACGACTACTACCATCACCACAAATAATACTACAACCACTATCAGCAATAGCAACACTAAAACAAACACTACAACTACATTCATCACAATCACTTAAAGGAAGAGGACAACCATACCATCAACACCACCATCACTACTGCCAACACCATTAACACCATCAAACACTACAATTAGTACACTTCGACCATACCACTACCACTAAAAATACCACTATAACTACCGTCATTACAGCCAACACTAGAACCTCTACAACAACAATGAAACCACCTCACACTGCATAAGCACAACTACTACAGCCAACACCCACAATATCACTATCACTACTATCGTTACAACTACCGCAACTGCTATCGTTACAACTACCACTAATAACGTCATCTTTACAACCACTGCAACCATCAACACCATCAGCATAACAACAACAACACCAGCATAACAACATCAACAACACGCCCGGTATCACCATCAACAAATCCCTATGGCTAATACCTACGCCACTATCTCCTCAACAGCCGCTACCACTACAACTGCAATAAAAGCCACAACAGTCACCACTACTACAACCACCAACACCACAACCACTACTAGTAATATGAGCAGTACCACCACAACCACCATCGCAAACAGCACCACCAGAATCACCGCCACCACCGCAGCCACCATCGCAAACAGCACCACCAGAATCACCACCACCACCACAACTACTACTACTGCTACTTCTACTACTATAGCCACCACCATCACGACCATTACCAGTATTACGAGCAGTACGACCACAGCCACCATCACCACAACCACCACTACTACTGCTACTACTACTACTACAACAACAACTACTACTATAACTACTACTACTATTGCTATAGCCACCACCACCATCACAACCACAACCATTCCAACATTACGAGCAGTACCACAACAGTCACCACCGCAACCACCACCACCACCACCACAACCACCACTACTACAGCTGGTGTTATTACTACTACTACCACTACTACTACTACTACTACTACTACTACTACTACTACTACAAAAGTAAAGACGACGGTACCCCCTTGCAGATATGACAGATACAGTGAGCATCAAAAGATGAACATCTTGGTAAAGATCAGATGATGAAAACCTACAAGTTTATGTCTGGAAGCCCAAACCTAGCAAATATTGTTAACTAAAGCGATGAAACTTACGATAACAGTATGGATGCATAGGCACACACATACACATTCTCACTCGCTCTCTCTCTCTCTCTTTCTCTTACACACACATACACTCATACACACACCCTTGCACACATATCATATATATATATATATATATATATATACAAACAAGCAAATATATGTGTGAGTGTGTGTGTGTGTGTGTGTATACGTAGATATTTCCAAATATAAATGTTCGCATTTATATACAGGTTTGTACGTATGCATGTGTGTGTGTGTGTGTGTGTGTGCGTGTGTGTGTATTTGCATGTATGAGTGAATGTATAGTTATACATATGCAGGCATTCATATGTGTTCGTGGGTGCCTATGTATATATTAATGCTGTATGTATGTATATATTTATTTATATACATAGAAACACAAATACATTCTAAAGAAATTCATATATAAATATTTTACACAGACATACTTTACATAGGCGTACGTTTATACACACACACACACACCCATATATATACATATAGATAGATAGATACAAACATACAAACATGTGTACAAATACATGTATACATGTACATGTGTATGTATGTACACACACATACAAACACACGCGCACACACACATACAAACACACACACATACACATGCAAACGTTTAGTCTGTTTAAAAAAGCTTTTCTTTTTCGTCATTCTATATATGTTATTTGTATTTTTTTTTTTTCTAAAATTTATGTTGAAACTCTTCATCGATTTATTGAGAATGGAAAAATAAAATTAAAAAAAAACAGCAGAACAATACATATTGGTATTTAGCAGGTGAGCAACGTACTCTGTCTTGGAGGGGTGGGTGACATACAGACAGACAAACAAACACGCAGATATTGAAATAAAACACTATGCAATACTGTAAACAAACATGTCATACAACAATAGAACACATCGCTTTCATCTATCTTTTATGTTATCCCAAACTCTTCCTATTCCTCTCCATTTTCTCTCACCCCTTATCTCCCCTACTTCTCTTTTCCTACCACTCTCCATTTTTTGCCTTCCTCTTTTCGTGCTCTTTGTCAGCCTCTTCTTTGCATCTCTCATTACCAGTCTCAAAGTTTAAATGAATTTATGATTAACTTAACGAGTTTACACTTCAATACCAAAAGCCTTAACCACATGGTGACGAATGCGTCTCTAGGAGCTTGCTTGACCTGCTAGAAATGTCAGCTAAACTTTTCCCAGAATGCACAGCTTGTCGTCTTATGAAAATGACACATTGCATAATGTGTTACAGTGTTCCTTGCAGATTGAGAAAAGATGAGATGATCACAGATGGAACTGTGAATTTCCTCATAGATCTGCTCTGTCAGGGTTGACATGTGTAAATGATAAAAACAAGGATATGTACCAACGAAAGATTTGGAGCAACGATGGGCTTCTTCCACTGTGGTTCTTCTTCAACCTGCTAGGAATAGAAGTAATTTCTATTCTCTTCAAATCACACTCTCACCGCTATAAACGGTGAGGGTGACATTAGAGAATGTCTCCCTTAGATCTAATACATCAAGACAAAATCTGATGAACTGTCGCCTTGGTAAATTCAATCAAATCTCCACTCGACTCAAATTGATCAACTGTCTGGCTGGCCAAATTCCATCAATTGTTTAATTGTTGCATTAAATTAATTAACTGTCCACTTAACTATGATCAACTGGCCACGTGACTAAATTCGATCATCTGTCTATATAGTTTAAATGAGATCAATTGTTCAATCTTCTAAATTCGATCAACTGTACACACGGCAAAAGTCGATCAACTTTTCACTGGGCTTAACATGATCGACTCTCCATTTCGCTAAATTTGATCTCTAGTAAATTCTATCCAATTCGATCTAATGTCCGCTTTGCTAAATTCAGTCAACTTTTCATTTAGCTAAATTTGATCAACTCTCCACTTTGCGAAATTCGATCAAATGTCATTCTTCCAATTTCAATCAATAATTAACTTGAACAAATTTGAACAGTCTACTTGTCTAAATTCGATCAACTGCTGAGTTTGCCAAATTCGTTCAACTTCCTATTTGATCCAATTCGATTATCTGTTCGCTTGAACAAATTCGATCAGCTGTCCATTTCGATAAAATTGATCAATAAGTACATCTGCAGAAATCGTACATTTGTCAAATTTCTATTTTTCATCAACAGTAATATTTTCAAATTCGATAAACTGTCCACATGGATAAAATCGATTAACAGTCTATTCTGAAAATTCAATCAACTAAATTCGATCAACTAACTTTTTAGCTAATTCCGATCAATTATGCATCCTGCTAAATTCGATCAGCAATTTACTTCGCCCAATTAGAAAAAGTCTCCGTTTAGCTAAATTAGATCAATTGTTCACTTCTATAATTTCGATGAAATGTCCACTTCGTAAAATTCGATCAATTGTTCAATCTTACGATCAACTATCCATTTGCAAAAGGAGATCAACTGTCCATTTAAAAAATTTGATCAATTGTCCACTGAGATAAATATAACCATCTTATTCTGTGATTAAATTCGATCAACTGTTCTAAATTTGATCAACTGTTCACTTGATTAAATTCCATCAATTGACCGATATGCCAAATTCCAGCAGTTGTTCAAATGAACAAATTTTCGACTTCCTAAATTCGATTGACTGTCCCCTTTTTTAAATTCAATATCCATCCTACCAATTCAGTTAACTTTCCATTGAGCTAAGTTGGTCAATTATCAAATTCTCTAAATTCGATCAGTTGTCCATTTTCAAAATTCGGTCACTTGGCTAAATTTACTGACATTTGATTAAATTCGATCAATTATCCATTTCACCAAATTCGATCAACTGTTCACTTTGCACAGTTCTATCAATAGCCGCTTTTGTTAATGCAGTCAATTCTCCACTTGTTTAACTCTCCATTTGGTACATTTAGATCAACAGAAAATTCTCATAAATTCGATCAGACATTCGATCAACTGTACTCTTGGCTATATTCGATTTACTGTAAATATTCTCAATTCGAGGAATTATAACTTCTGTCCAATTCAACCAATTACCCGCTTTGCTAAATTCGATCAGCTGTCTGTTTGGCTAAATCTGATCATATGTATGTTTTCTAAAGTCGACTAACTTTCCTCACGACCAAATTCAGTTAACTTTCGACTTCAATAAATTCGAAATATCCACTTGTCTAAATTTGATCAACTGCCCAGTTTACAAAATACAGTCAACGGTCCTTTTCCATCAACGGTCCTTTTGGCTAAATTCAATCCATCAACGGTCCTTTTGACTAAATTCAATCTAATGTCTATTTTGCTGAAATTGATCAGCTGCCCAGCTTACCCAATTTGTTTAAGAGTTCGCTTTGTTAAATTCGATCAACCATCGGTTTGGAAAAATTCTATCAACTGTCCATTTTCCCATGTTCGACCAACTGTCTATATGGTTAATGTCGAATACCTATCCACATGGCTGAGTTTGATCATAAGCTCAATTAACCCAACTCAGTCAACCGTCAACTTCTTTATTTTCAATCAGTTGCTTGTTATGCAAAATTCGATCAAATACGCACTTGAATGTATTCGATTAACTGTCCAGTTGGCCCAATTCGATCGACTTTTCATTAGGAAAAATCGATGAGCTGTTCGATAGACAAAATTAATCAACTGTCTGCCTGAGCCATGGCTAAATTCGAATAACTGTCCATTTGGCTGATGTTGATCAAGTGTCTACTTATCAAAATTCGATCAACTGTCTAGTTTGCCAAATTTGATCAACTGTCCATTTGGTAAAATTCGACTACCTTTCCATTTTGGCAAATTCAATCAAATGTTCCTTTAAAGAAATTCGATCAACTGTCCACTTGACTAAATTTGTTCAATTGGCATTTTGATTAAATTCAGACAACAGCGCATTTGGCTAAATCGATCGACTGTCCATTCATCCTTCCAAATTCGATCAGCTGTTCACATGGATAAATTTGATCAACTATACATTTGGCTAATTTCTATCAATTGTTCACTATGCCATATTTGATCAACTGCACACTCCACCTATTTCAATCAACTATCAGCTTTGTTAAATTCTATTAACTGTCCATTTTGCTAAATTCGACCGATTGTGTGTTCTACCAATCCATTTGGCCAAATCCAATCTACTATCCACTTGAACATTTTGGATCATTTGGGCAGTGGGTCAAATTCGTCCAACTGTCTCGCTAAACTAAATTCGATCTACTGTCCACTTGACCAAATTTGATCAACAATCCTTTTATATAAATTCGATCAACTGTTTACTTGGCCAAGTTCGATGAACTGTCCACTTGAACAAATTCTGTTAACTGCTCGTTGCAATAACATCTGTGGCTATAACAGAAAAAGCCAAATTCCGTCGACTGTCCATTTGTTCAAATTCGATCAAATGTTCTCTTGATCAAATTAGATGACCTGCGGCTTGTTTTAGTTTGATCAACTGTCCCCTTGAACAAATTCGATTAAATGTCCACTTTTATTAAATTTGATCATTTGTTCATTAGGCTAAATTCATTCAAATGTTCACTTGGCTAATTTCATTCAACTGTTCACGTGGCTACATTCGATCACCTGTTCACTAGGGATAAAAATAAGCTCCAATATCAGCAGGATGGAAAATGCAATTAAATGTCATACCGCAAAAAATCCTACTGAAATGAATTTTGTGTAACTAAAGGGCTTTCAGGTTTAGGGATATATTTTTTTAATTTTGATCTGAAATCGTGTTGAAATCGACAGTTATATATTAGAACTATTTATTTAAACAAATAAGTATATTCTATCGCTTTAAATGCTCAAATTTAAACTCACTGAGAGTTCATAGGGAAAGTGAGACGCGAATTTCTGTGAACATAACTGAACACAAAAAGTAAAGGACAAAGAATCCAGTATATTCATGGGATTTAATTTGACTCTCATAAAATACAACAAAGTTTCGTCTTTTTCAGACCTGAAAATTTATGCATACCGAAACACAGAAAAGATAAACCCAATAAAAACTACTTAATCAATGACCATCACTACTTAAGATTTGTCACAAAATAAGAGAGGCATGCGGAAATATAAATACTGATAGACAAAAAAAGACGTTATTGGGATGTTAAAGAATCATACGCAAAACTAAGGAGTTTAGGATCGCCAGCCGATAAAATACAACTTGGCAGCTGGTACCATGGCTTCGTGAGTTATTTTAGGTGCCTCTACTGTCGCGAGTCGACAGAGATATCAACGCGAATCCTTCAATCTTAATCTAGCACAATTTCTAGGTTGTGACAGTTCATCTCTTCTGCAGCTGACTAGAGTCTTTCCCTTTCTTTTACTTGCTACAGACGTTTGACTGCGGCCATGCTGGAGCACCGCCTTTAGTCAAGCAAATCGACCCCAGGACTTATTCTTTGTAAGCCTAGTACATATTCTATTTTGAGAGCAATTTGAAGATTCCACTAGAATGGACGACAGCGCTGATATATGATATATGATGTATAAAAACATGTAACATGCTAATAAATATCAGTAAATATAAAACTATCCGGATTTCTGAGTACCTAATTTCTTCTAATATACATATCTACGACGGGCTTCTTTCAGTTTCCGTCTACCATATCCTCTCACAAGGATTTGGTCAGCCCGAGGTTATAGTAGAAGACATTTGCCCACAGTACCACGCAGTGCGACTGAACTCAGAACCATGTGGTTGGGAAGCAAGCTACTTACCACACGGCCACTCTTGCGACTGAAGCAACGTGAAGTAAAGCACCACGGTCTTTCAGGAATTGAGTTCACGAATATTTTGATTATGAAACGGACGCCCTTACAATAAGTTTTCCAATTTGCATGTGTGGTTCTTATTGGTTGCGCTTGGTATAAACACGGTGGCAACTTTCGATGTCGGTAGTGTTACGAATTAAGCATTTTGTCTTGTTGAATTTTTATCCCTACAGACGTAAATATGTACATGAATATGTATGCTTGTGTGTATATGTGTATATGTATATATATATATATATATATATATATTATATATAGAGAGAGAGAGAGAGAGAGATAGAAAGAGAGGGAGATAGATAGATAGATATACATGCTTAGATACATACACACATACATTCATGCATATAATATTATATGCTTATCAGTGTGTATAGTTATATATAAAAATCTAACATTTCACTAAAGGATTATCCAATATCTTTCAACAGAGTATCATATACATTATAATTGTTCAAGGAAAATGTGACTGTTACTTGCAATTTTCGGTCTAACAACCTTCTGATGAACGGGAGGCACTAGGTCACTGTATATCGTAACAAGACCAAACATGGAGCGATACAGTTTTAAAGCGAAATGCTTGAAGAGACGGAGATGCAACACCCTTTACACGGAGCACTTGAGAAATGTGTTGGTCACTAATGTAAAAGGATTAATCTATACGTTGTTTGTTAATCGGGTCATATTTTTGAACGTAACGCCTTAGATCCTAAATCTACCCTATCATATCTGTTATGGCATTAAACTACAAGTTCTGAAATAATATTCTACTCTCATAAAGATGCATGCAAGGCTTGAAATTTGGAGGAGCTGGTTAATCGATTAGATCGACTCCAATACTTGTACTATATACTGTGTTATATCTTTCAAAGATGAAAGATAAAGGTGAGTCCAAAGGGATCAGAACATAAAGACATCTAGCTCTTCGAAGAATTTTGTCCGACACTTTAAAACTTCTGCCAAGTCACTACTTTTGTTTCGGAATAGACAGAGGACCATAAATTAGGGCTAAGGGTTTTCGCAACTCCAGCAATGTATTTTTATAGGGGCGATGGAATCGTAAAATCCAGTGTTCCACAACCCTCTTTCAATTGTGGTACACTTATATTCTTTTCGAAATTCGGCAGCACACCTGAACTAAAGCTATAACTAAAAGTATAGGGAAAAATTTATATTCAGATTACAGTACATCATACCTAACCTCGTCTCCTGGCACACCGGTTGCAGACCACTAGTAGAATCGAGAGAGCGTGGAGACAAGAGCTTAGAGTAATTTTTCCAGCTCTTTAATATCTGAGTTCAAATTCCAACAAGGTCAACTTTGTCTTTTTCTCCTCTTAGATAAAGTATGATAATAATTTTTCTCCTCTTAGATAAAGTATGATAATAATTCATGGTTGAATTATTTCCTAACACCCCTACACTTCGAAGTTTTGGGCCTTGTGCTTAAGTCAGAAACTATTTTCATGAAACCCTGTTTGACATTTTCTTTACATCGTATTTAATATGCGAACAATGAAGATAACAAAAGTTAATCTATCGATATTTTTTCTCTTTCTGACAATAACTTATTCACATCCTCTCATTCATCATTTATTTCTCATTCGGTCTCTCTCCTTCTCTCTCTCTTTCTCACTCTTTCGTTCTTTCCTTCTTTGTGGGTCCTTCATATACGTATCGCACTGAACTCATACACATCGGTTTTGTCTGGGTTAAAAGCTCCTCTATAGTTGCAACTATTCATATATGTGTCAAAGAGTTGCCCCCTAATCCCCACCTCATCAACACAGGCATTCCCTGAGGTTCCGTTATCTCTCCTATTCTCATTGTTGTATTCATCATGGGCTTTTTTAAGCATTCATTCGCTGTAACTTAGCCAATTTGGTGTGTATAGTAGCGGAGATGAACGCGTTGATAATACAGTTGTTTGGTGAGGTGCATGTGAGAATGTATGTGTGTCTGTGTGTGTTTGTGCGCGTGTGTGTGTGTCCGTGTGTATGTGTACGTGTGTAGGTGTTAGTGTATGTGTGTGTATGTGAGCGGACGGGTTTGAGGCTGCTTCTATATATGCGTATGCATATGTAAACGTGTATATGCTTCTCCATTGTAATGTGCGCTGCAAGTGGGTTTATAAAGGTACATATGTACGCATATGAGGGCACATTCATATAATCATACATACATATATGTGTATATATATATATCTATATATATATATATATACACACACTCGAATATATGTATGTATGCGTGCTTGTATGTAAGTATGAGCATATAAATATATATGTCTATATGTGTATGTGTGTGTGTGTGTGTGTGTAAACCTGTAGTTATAATATGTATAAAATACCATGGATTCGAATATAATAATATTCAAATGGAACGCTCTATCAGACATGTCTAAAAAAGGAACTTGATGTATGCATATACACACAAATCACAACATTTATATAGTATCGCACATTGCCACATATATACTCATACGTCCACACATATACAGAATCGCCTACATATATATATATATATATATATATATATATATATAATTCGTTCGTCATTCAACACAAAACACTATAGAAACACATTCAGACATAAACATACACGTCTAAATACCACAAAGGCAAGGCGGTTATTTAAATCGTGCGCGCGATACAACACTTACACGTCTTTATACGTTATGTACACAAGCATACTCACATTCCCAGATATGATATATATATATATATATATTATATATATATACGCACATCTAACATACGCACATACATACAGCGTGAAACACTAACACATGTATGTCTATATGAATATATATATATATATATATATATATATATATATATATATATATGTGTGTGTGTGTGTGTGTGTGTGTGTGTGTGTGTGGTGTGTGTGTGTGCGTGTTTCTTACTGTGAGAGTGTATGTGTGTGTTTGTGTGTCTTTATGACCAGTCACCAACCCGTTAGACATTCATATCCTACCATCGCTGAGGCCCCCATTCAATAGTTGATTTAATAGCATATCAGATGTGGAAAGAGAGACATTTACAAGGATTAAGGATTAGTAGAACAATGGCAAGCTAAGATTAATCCGCGATTATGTCTCAGATTATTAGCGAAAGGCTCCTCAATCAATTACCATTTCCAGCCAATTAATGAAGACTCTCAGACAATTTATAACGGGGAGAAATATTAAATAAAGTTTTCCTCGTCTCTTCAGATTAATTTGTTCAAAAGAATATCTAGACTTTGGTCTTTCTTGTCAAGTTGTCGCCTGTATTCTTGTGGATTCTCCCTTCTTAACAATATGTCATCTTATTAACACCTCTTCGCCTTCCACTCTTACTCACACGCATACACATACACACGGATGTATAATAATATATGCATATGTATATGTATATATATATTATATATATATTATATATATATATAATATATATATATATATATATATATATATATATATATCTATGTATATATATGTGTATGTATGTATGTATGTATGTACAGTGGCATACACACACGTACTCGCACATATATTCCACCATAATTTATGGTTGTGATATAAAAATGCACACATACATAAACACACACTGATTCACAAACCTATATCGACGTGTATATACACACACACGCGCATATTCATATTCATATATATATATATATGCCTCGGATTTTACCGAAAAAAGCATAGTGTTTACTGATTTTAACCCACGCTGGTGGAAAGGGGAGAGCAGAAATTCTTCGCTTGCATATTTGAGTTTGTTGGCACTGTTAGTTTCGAGCGGATCTTCAGAAGCGATAAGAAGCCGAAAGGGTATGCTCCCACTTTCAGTGTTTTCAAATCCAAACCAGGGAGTTCTGAGCTGATGATAGAATGTCGATTTTGACTAATCTTGAAACGTACGTTCTCAAATAACCTTTGCATTTGATTTTTTAATGTCTCTACCCCCATACTTTCGTGAGTTGAATTGAGCAAACACTATATGAGAGAGGTTTTCTTTAAGTATTAGAAATAGTTTTATAAATGTTTTTTTAGCTGCTATTTCTAATGAGTTCAGAATGCGGCAAAGTAATTTATTTTACTAAGCCCTTTTATATAATGTAATAATTTGAATTCGCCTTAAATGGTCCCTTTGCATACTGAATACTTGGTGAAATATTGATTAATTAATTAATTTTACCCTCAATTGTTGAAATTATATATATATATATATATATATATATATATATACATATATATATATATATATATATATATATATATATATATATATATATATCATATATATATATATACATATATATATATATATATATATATATATATTATATATATATAATATATATATATATTATATATATATATATACGTATATATATATATTATATATATATAACTATATATACATTCATGTATTTGGTTGTATAAACATGCAAATGTGTGTATATATGTGTGTGTCTGTGTGTATGAAAATATATATAGGCACTGCGTGATTAAGGAATTCCCAAATTTTTAATCACAACGACATGTTTCCAGGTTCGATTCCTTTGCAAGATATCTCAGGAATTATTTGCTCTCCTGCACAAATGTCCGTCATATTAGCGTAAATTCTGTTGCACCCAACCAAATGTGTCTGTTAGTCTATGTATGAACATGTTTCTTTCGTGTGTAGGGTAATAGTATACTTAGTAACCTAGATTATTTAAGTAGATTTATTTCATAGACGGACATCAAATATCTTGATACTATGAGAGAAGGTTCTTTTCGGTCCCGTGACCTCCTAGAACTAAGTCACGTCTCCTTCAAATGGAACCCGCATTGTACTGATTACAAACGATGATAGACACGCTGAATAATGCAGCTGCGAATCGTGTTAGTCTAAATAGGTCGGTAATTGTATGAACACCTTCGAAAAATAAAACTATTCAGTTATGGTTGACAACGACAAAAAATCATCAACAAGAACGACAACAGTGTAAAATATTAACAAAATATAGGATCTCTGTGTGGTCATACGACAAGATCTGGTCTATGTTTTGCTGTGATGGCTTGCATACCTCAATGACCCTGAGAGCTAAGCCAATGGAGCGCGGGCTTCTGGTAGGGCCTTCCTTGCAGCACGGGTCAAAGCATAGATGCCAGAATAATATGGCTAATTCCTGGCAGAAGCAAGCTTCTGCACTAACCAAGCTACTTTTAAAATTCTACATATGATCACACTCACAAACTCGCAGACACACACGTACGGACAAACAAGAACAAACCCACATTCACGCACGCACACACACGCACGAACATATATATATATAAAGACGAACATATTTGCGTGTGTGTCTGTGTGAATAGGTGTGGGTGTGTAGTCTTTCCAAGCTGATGATTCACTGCTTCGTTATTTGGCGCACTCGTTTTCTGTTACGCCTGAACAAGCGCACACTACCGAGAAACTCTGAGTTGCGACAAAGTTACTCGTTAGATTTCACACTGAGTACTTTTTCGCAAGATTGTACATCTAAATTCACATACAGAAATTCATTTACTCATATATATATATATATATATGTATGTATGTTTGTATGTATATGTATGTATATGTGGATACATATCATTATACATTTATTGATACGTTATGTGCGTATATAAACGTGTATGGCAGTATGTATGGATATACTGTATATATATATATATATATATATATATATATATATATATATATATATAATATATATATATATTGATATATGTGTTGAAACACATTCATACTTAGAGAAAACATTGAGAACTATAGAAGTCCAATACATAGATGCACACTGACACACACTGACATAATCACGCACACACACACATGCGTTTGCATGCATATACACACGCAAATACAACTACATATAAACAACTTGATAGAAGCACATTGCTACTTCAAAGGGCACACATTCGCGCACCATTATATGTCCACACGTATTCACGCATTTGCCTAAATACTCAAATGATATAATATAAACACAAAGAAACAAATATAACCAAGAAAACAAAACGAAAACCGAAGGGAAGAAATAAAAGAAAGAAAGAAGAATTAGATTCAAAGAGAAAGCGGAGACGATTTTCTTAAAGAAGTCTGCGAAGAATAAGTTCCGTAATTAAAGAATTCAAATAATGGTAATATAGAATGAAGCGGTCATTCTGCAAGTGTGTTTGTAAGTTTGTGTCTCATAAGTGAACAATTGCTATGTGCAAATGGTTGAGAATGTATTCGACTGAAGATCTGATGAAAGATAAACAATGGCTGAAATTATTGCAATTTATGCAGCGACACTAGCGACGCCTAGCAGAAGTAACGAAGTAAATGGAAAATCTACAAGGACTAAATGACTTTTAGCGTTGGTAGTGAGTTTTGCAATCAGGTGTTCAAACAACAATGTATAATAAGCAATAGTGAAAATCAATTTTACTCACACACACCAACACACATATACATCTACGCATAGATGTAGATATATGTTTATTTATATACATACATACATACATACATATATATATATATATATATATATAATATATATATATATACGAACGCATGTGTATATGCATTTTATAGTTATACATATATATGGATATATATATATATATGTATATATATATATACATATATATACATATATCTATAGATTTTTGTATACACACAAGTATGTATTATGCATAAAATCATATATGCATATATGCACTTAAATGTTTGTATGTATATGTGTAAGTGTATATATAGATATACATATATATATTATATATATATTATATATATATATAATATTATATATATGCATAGGTATATAGATATATATTCACACACACAAACACACACATATATATATGTAGACACTATGCAAATATATATATATATGTATGTATGTATGATGTATGTATTATGTATGTAAGTATGTATGTACGTATGTAAGTATTTCTAAGTGTATGTCTCAGACACTTCATTTTGTCCAGTTCCTGACGCCACCCTCCTACCCTTCCACGCCACACCACTCATCTTCTGGTTATTCCTTGCTGTATTGAAATTCACTATACTCTTAAACAATATATCCTTTTCCACATTACTTAACACCAGATTGTTAAGCCATGTCACATAGAAACACATCGTATGATACCACTACTGTACACAAGAACATTCCACACTCTTCACCACTCTCTCTCTCTCTCTCTACATTACCCTACCCTACGATACTACGACACCTCACCGAAAATGGAAATAAGGAAGTGAGAAACGGTTTAACAATAAGACGTAGTAACAAAATAATACAAAACAAAGGAGAGACAAAACTCGGAGTAAAATGAGAGGAAAAAATACAGAAAATAACAATATAAGGAATACAAATAAAATAATAAAATAATAAAAATAATGATGAAGCATAGAGAAACGAAGCAATAAAGGAAATGGTGATCAATTCAAAGAAACAAAGACAAGAAAAATGTCAGATAATGCACAGATATACATGCATGTATATACGTGTAAATGTAGGTATATATGTATACACATTATGTGTGTGTATACATACATATATATACGAATAGTTAGATTTGCATGTATGTATAAATACATTAGTTGATATATGACTATATACATAAACGCTTATGTGTACGTACGTGTACGCGCACAACACATCCCCTATATATATATATATATATATATATATGTGTGTGTGTGTGTGTGGTGTGTGTGTGTACGTACACAAATACGCGCACAGCACATCCCCTATATATATATATATATGTGTGTGTGTGTGTATATGTATGTATGTATGCACTTATGAAGTTTTGTATGCATACATATGGTGTGTGTACGTGTGTGTGTGTACGTACACAAATACGCTGTTAACACAGAGTACCACTTGAAAACCAGCCCTTGAAAGTGGACAGCGTGAGACACATAGTTTTATTCTCTCTTTCACTTTTGACACTGCGGTCTTTGTTGTTGTTGTTGCTGTTCTTGCTGCTGTTGTTGTTGTTGTTGTTGTTTTCATTTGTCCGTCAAGATGGACACCAATATCTCCTCTTGCACCTACGCTTACACACACACACACACACACATACACACATATATATTCTTATAAGTATCTGTATACATGTTGTCAACACTATTTGGGATATTTATATTCTTTGTACATTCCGTCATCCAGTAGTTCCTTTTACTGATGACGTTATTTGTGCGAATACTGGTTTCGTTTTAGTTGTTTTGTCACTGTTGTTGCTACTTTTTATGTACTTCATTTTGTATAATATTTCAACAATTATTACCATTATAAATTACTTATTTCTAAGTTCACCAATTTCGAGTTGTGGTGGATCTCGATTTGATCTATCGACCTCGAATGGATAAATGGCAAAGACGATCTCAGCAGTATTTGAATGTAAAGTGTTGAAAGATATATAAGCCTTAGTTTCAATAAATAATATTATGACTCCAATATACGTAATAAATTAGAAAGGAAGGATATTCAAGTCAACCATCATGTTCAATCGAACTCGAAGAAACAAAGTTAATTCAATGTTTGAACTATTTATACAATCCTGGTCCTACTTTTGAGCATGTGGGAGTTTCACTAGAATCTTTATTTAAAAGATACTGCGGCTATGTGGTAAGAAACTTGCTTCTCAAACACATGATTCTTGGTTCAGTCTCATTGCATGGTACCTTGGACAAGTGTCTTCTGCAATAGCTTTGGGTCGACTAATATCTTGTGAGTGAATTTCGTATACGAAAACTGAAAGAAACCCGTTGTGTGTTTGTGTGTGTGTGTGTGTGTCTGTCTGTGTCTGTGTGGCTATGTTTATCTACCGCTTTAAAATATAATAAGTCCTTGGGTCGATTTGTTCCACTAAAACTCTTCAAGGCAGTGCCCCAGCATTGGCAAAGTCAATTGACGGAAATAAATAAAAGCTAATATGAACACACGTTGATATAATGTGAAATTACATTTAAGTTGCTAAGAATAGACGAGATTTAAATAATGCGATCTAAATTTGATTCCAAACAAGTGTGTGCAGTTTTCGTCCGGCGCATTCGCTCAATGAGTTGGACAGCTAATGGTGGAAAAGTGATACTTATAGACTTTAGTATTCACCAATACATTCTGTCGCCACTCTCGTGAAAAATGGTGTCAGTCGAGATAAGGGATGCGATATGTGTTCGTATGTGGCGCAAACCGTTAGTTTAGATGGTCTGCTCGATGAGCTGAAAAACTTGTTTGCTGACATCACAGCAGACGTCTTGTACAGCTGGAAAAAGATCGAGAACATTCTCAGTTTTGTAAGCCTAGAAGAGGCGGCTTCATTGAGGGAAGACATGAATAAGGAAAGTGTAATACATAATTTCCAACTTATAACTTTCTTAAAAGATGAGATTAAGATTTTGGTCAAGGTACTAGTTAAGAGGTTGAGCGTTGTCATTAAGGGCATGTTGAGAAAGCGAAGTCCTTCGCTGTCCCACTACAACTTCCAACCCATGCAACATATCTTAGAGAGAAAGATAGTAAACCAAACATCGATGGTTTGCTGATCAGTTTAAATCAACTGAAAACTTTCTCTATGGCTGGCCATCTTTACTTGACGGTTAGTTTCAAAGCAACTGGTTTCAGTCCCTTTCAGAGACTGCTTGCATCAGTGCATAACGGCATCTGCTTGGTGGTCAGGGTAAATGTCCACGTATCTAAACAGTTTCAGACCATGCACCTGACCTTCTAAAGAGGTGTCAATACTGCAAGAACGGGAGTTGTTGAAGCATTCCTTTGCATTAGGATGCGGAGAGGTGTGTTAACATATGCAGACGATGTCGAAAACCCCGAAAATCGGGCTGGTCTGAACCACTGAAACTGAACATGAGATTCGGCTAGGAGTAAAATCTAATAAGTATTTGCAGGTTGGTACCTGGAGAAGCCAGTTCATGCTATCAATAAGTGCTGTTAGGCGTTGAACTGAAGATTTGTTTAAATGCGAGCAGTATCATTCGCTCCAGCTCTCTTGGTAGATTGTAACTAGGGCTAGATTAGAGCAATGTAGCCAGTCTTGTCCAGAAATGAGTTGAATAGAGAATATCCAAGGTCAGACAGAGGTGGAAAATGCATTTGTTACCAATGTTATACGAGGGGTTACCCAAAAGAAACCGGAATTTTGCAATTTTATTTCCCTCGCTTAGTTTTACATGTTTATACTTTTATCACCTTCAAAGTATTGTCCACTTGAGGCAATGCATCGTTCCAGGAACGTGTTCTGCTATTCGACTTTGCAATTCATCCTTTCGGGTCGATTAAATAGGTACCAGTTGAGCAGTGGGGGACGATGTAATCGACTTGCTGGCCTTGTACCAAAATTTGAAAGCATTATCATTATTATGAAGAAAGCGATAAGCTAGTAGAATCGTGAACATTCCGACTAGAATAATTAGCGGTGTCTCATACATTGTGTGTGTATGTATGTATGTATGTGTGTGTGTGTGTGTGTGTGTGTGCGCGTGTGTGGTGTGTGTATGCGTGTGTATATATGTATGTCGTTAATATGTGTTCTTCTATGTGTATTGGTTCAGTACAAAGGATGCGTATGTTCTCTCTCAGAGTACCGAAATGTGTTTGTATCATTGTGCGTATATATTTTTATATTGCTAAATTTAACTATGTATGTCTAAATGCCTAAATAAATCTTCATACATCCATAAATTGGTGAGATATTCTGCAGTGTAATGCAGAATATCTCACCAAGAGAACTGTATCTCGCTTTAGGCATTCAAGAAAAATTCCTCACTCATCTTTTTATTCCTATCAGTCAGCAAAGATTTTCACAAATTTACTCATGTGACGCTCAGAAATTCTGTCAAATATGAAGAAAACGCACAACACAGATCAGCATTTTACAATGATAACAAAAGTTTTCAAAAATGCGCTGATATTTCCGTCTCATTTTTATTTTTTAGCAATTAGTTACCAAACTATGGATTCAAGATGGTGACATGATAATAACAAGAAAAAAAATAATTAGATCATATTTTAAAAAATCTCAATTGAAGAAAAGAGACCTTCACTTTATTTCACACTGCCAGCTACAATCATTCATGAAATCTTTAATTTCAAAAATTTTATCCATTAAATTATATACATTCCTTGACGGAACTTGGTATTTCTGTGACTTCTTTCTAATGAATTACAGTTTTTCTCTCATCATCTCTATGTATTTCTGTATGTTGGTGTGTATATGCATATATGATTGTGTATATATATATACCACCATGTATATATATGCATGTATACGTACATTTGCGTATATACATAAACATAATACATAGACTCTATATATATATTTATATATATATAGATAATATATATATATATATATATATATATATATATCTATATATCAAAGTACTTTATGTATATATATATCATATATATCTTATATATAGAAATGAATAAAAATAAAGAATATATACGTGGACGAGAGAGTGGGTGAGACAGAGGAAGATTGAAAAGTGGACTCAATAAGTTATGGGATATGCATACGTAGACACACACACATACTCACACACGTACACACACACATACACACAAGCACACACACACACACACACACACACACACACACACACACACACACACACACACACACACACGGGCGCACGTATGCACGCATAATCATGAATTGAATGTTGTACATCTAAAGACTTTTCGAAATATACATACAACATAAGAGATATAATACAACGTACGTGTGTATATTCTATGTCTATGCATACGTGTATAAGTGTGCATAGCATTACACATACACACGCGCACGCGCCCACACAAAAGAACACAAACACACACATGTATTTTACATATTATGTCGATTTTCAAATTCTACTTATGTTTAAATATGTGTAAATTTTCTTCACTAACACCCTTTATATATATATATAAAAAAATATATATATATAACGCAGACAAAAACTAACAAAAACAAAACCTATTGAGACAGTAAGACATGTTCTAAAGATTCCACACCAGAAGTTATGATGTCTTAGACAGATTAATTCCTATTTCATGTATCCTTCAGCCATTCCCTGCACATAATTTTAAAATTTTACGTCAGATATCACTTAAGAAAATGAGGGTATTATGTTTTTTTAAAAAAAAAATTATCTATCTATATATGTGTTAGAGTGTGTACCTGTACTGTTAATGATTGTGTGTGTGTTGGTGTGTTGATATATGTGTGTGTCTGTGTTGGTGTGTGTATTTGTATATATGGAGAAAGAGAAGAAGAGCGAGAAAGAGAGAGAGAGAGATAGAAGGATAGAGAGAGAGACAGAGACAGAGTGATCATTTTATTTTCGTTTTATACATTAGCGTTTATTGTTATTTAACCAGTCGTATTCTAAAATCATGAATGTGATACTAACATACGGAAGTAGTAGTAGTAGTAGTAGTAGTAGTAGTAGTAGTAGTAGTAGTAGCAGCAGCAGCAGCAGCAGCAGCAGCAGTAGTAGTAGTAGTAGTAGTAGTAGTAGTAGCAGCAGCAGTAGTAGTAGTAGTAGTAGTAGTAGTAGTAGTAATTGTAGTAGTAGTAATAGTATTAGCAGCAGCAGTAGTAGTAGTAGTAGTAGTAATTGTAGTAGTAATAGTATTAGCAGCAGCAGTAGTAGTAGTAGTAGCAGCAGCAGTACTATTAGTAGTAGTGGTGGTGATGATGGTGGTGGTGGTGGTAGTGGTGGTAGTGGTATTGGTGGTGGTAGTGGTATTGGTGGTGGTAGTGGTATTGGTGGTGGTAGTGGTATTGGTGGTGGGGTGGAGGAGGTGGTGGTGGAGCTTCTTGTTTCGTTCTACTTTCTAGCTTACAAGCAGTAAAATGTATATAAATGAACTTCCTACTCATTTAAAAGTATGAACAATAAAGTACCATTTTGTTATATCGCGAGAGGGTCATATGCCAACAATAAACACACGCACTCGTTCTATTTGACTTCTTTATTTTTATCAGTTAATTAGTTAATCATTAAACCAGTTACCTAATCCATTGTCTGATTAATTGTTCAATCAATCAATTAGTTACTTTGTCAGAGTACTTTCGACGTCATTCAAGACCTCATGAATTATATGCCTTCTGTAATCTAAGTTTGAGATGAGGTCGCGAATGGTTATGAATTGTTACAAAGTTCATTGATTGAATGGCCGAACGATTTACTAAGCATTCGATTGGTTAAATGGGTAACCAATTGACATATAAAGAAGTGAAATAGAACCAGTCCTTGTGTTCATTATTAGCCCACTGACCTTTCAAAATATGGTCCAACATGCAAAAATATTGCAAACGAAAGTACTAGATTGTTTGTTCCTTCTCGAGTCACGCCTGGCTCATAAGGGCCGGTTTCCCGGTTTCCTTGGCGTATAGGTCCGTCACAGGTGGGCTGAAAAATGCAGGAAGAAAGAGTGAGAAAAAGTTGTGGCGAAAGGGTCAGCAGAAGTTCGCCATTACCTTCCGGAGCAGCTTAGGCGTTTCGCTCATAAACACACACATCACCCGGTCTGAGATTCGAACCCGTGATCCCTCGACCGCGAGTCCACTGCTCTAACCACTAGGCCATGTGCCTCCACACAGTACTAAATATACAAAGCGAAATTAAAAAAAAAAACAAACGAAAAGGACTGGACGGTCAAGGCTGGAATATACTTATTCATAAGCCTGTTCGATCAGGGCAAACCTGACGCTAAACAACAACAAAAACAATGACAACTACGACAACAACGAAGATGACGTCAACATTTACGTTGATAACAACGACAATAAAAAATATGCACCCATAATGATTATGAAATTAACAAGTCGCGGCTTTTTAGGAGACTAAATTGATTAACTTGCTTCAGTTTACATCACAGATAATTAACATATCAACACGAGTAGAAACGAACCAAACTAGAAAACCTGTATGAATTCCGTTAAGCATTTTGCCCGACGTGCTAACGTTTCTTATTTCTTTATTGCCCACAATGGGCTAAACATAGAGGGGACAATCAAGGACAGACAAACATTTCTGCCAGCCTACTGCCTTACTCATCACTACTACCTCTACCGCTACCACCACCACCACGACCAACAACAACAACAACAACAACAGCAACAACAACAACAATAACAACACTACCACTGCCTTACTAACAATATCACTGCCATCACTAATACTAGCAAAAATACCGTCACCACCACATCCACCACCACCACATCCAACAAAATCAACACTTACACTACAAGCAACACCAACACAACATTACCAGTACTACCGCCTCTTCTACAACAATCTCTATCGTTACGACTTATACAACGACTACCAAAACTAACGACACTGCTATAACAAACACCACAATCACTATCACCATTTACTCTATACTCACATCAGCACTACTACCACCACTGCAATGTTAACAGTAGCACCAACCCCACCACTACCACCACAGCCACAATCACCACTATTAGCAGCTCTGCTATCACAACCAGCGTAATTACTACCATCAGCATTACCAACACCACTGCACCTTATACTACCCCCAACACAATAACAGTATCAGTTGCAGCGACACCACTGCCATCGCCACAAGCACCACAACTACCACAACCAGAGCCTCTTTGATCTAAACCGATACAGTCACAGCAATCATTAACATAACCAACGCCACTACCACTTGTACTATTACTAACGTTACCACCACCACCACCACCATCACCACCACCACCACACCAACAGCAGTACTAGTACTGCAGCCAACACATTACTATCACAGTGAACGCAATTACAATTTTTCACAACACTCTTTTACTCTTTTACTTGTTTCAGTCATTTTACTGTGGCCATGCGGGAGCACCGCCTTTAGTCGAGCAAATCGACCCTAGGACTTGTTCTGTCGGTGTCTTTTGCCGAACCGCTAAGTTACGGGGACGTAAACACACCAGCGTCGGTTGTCAAGCGATATTTGGGGGGACAAACACACAAGCACACACACACATACACACACATACACACAAATATATTATATATGTATATGTATATATATATATATAATATATATATATATATATATATATATATATATACACGACGAATTTCTTTCAGTTTCCGTCTACCAAATCCACTCACAAGACTTCGGTTGGCCCGAGGCTATAGTAGAAGATACTTGCCCAAGGTGCCACGCAGTGGGAATGAACCCGGAACCATGTGGTTCGTAAGCAAGCTACTTATCACACAGCCGCTCCTACGCCTATGTATTACTACTGACAATACGAGTGGGCGCTGAAAATATCTTGGGTTTGGGTAAAAGAAAATACAAACGGACCGGTTACCTATGATTTATTTAACATATTCCCCTCTCAGATTCACATATTTGGCTTTTCTAAGCCTCCCCTCCCATGTAAAAGAACTCCAAAGGTTGGACCTTCAACCAGCCCTTTCGTAACATTGTTAAAGCCAGGAACTTTTCAGTACCCCCTGGTACTACCACTTTCACATTACAACCACTACCAATATTACACCAGCACCACCACCACCGTAATGATTTGGATACCAGCCATCCAACAACCTGAAAAGCAGGAAACAAAATTCACCAGGCGTAGGAGTGGCTGTGTGGTAAGTAGCTTCCTTGCCAACCACATGGTTCCGAGTTCAGTCCTACTGCGTGGCACCTTGGGCAAGTGTCTTCTACTATAACCTCGGGCCGACCAAGGCCTTGTAAGTGGATTTGGTAGACGGAAACTGAAAGAAGCCCGTCATATATATGTGCATATATATATATGTGTGTGTGTGTGTGTGTGTGTATGTGTGTGTGTTTGTGTGTCTGTGTTTACCCCCCCCCACACACACACACAACATCGCTTAACAACCGATTTGCTCGACTAAAGGCTATACTCCAGCATGTCCGCAGTCAAACGACTGAAACTAGTAAAAGAGTAAAAGAGAGAGAGAGAGAGAGTTAATTACTAAACATTGTGGTCAGAACATACATAATAAACATACTGGCTGTACAGACGTGAATATTTCAATGATTGTAGATGTTAGCCTAAACAAGTCGCTCACTGATATCTTACTAAACCGCTTTTGGCTAATTCTACGATTTTCTATGTTGTATATATCTTCTTTCATTCTTTTATTCCTTTACGTGTTTCGGTCATTTGACTGCCGCCATGCTGGAGCACGGCCACTGTAATCACATTTTCAGTGGTCAATCTTATGTGATTAACTTTTTGTAAAAGAGGGAATTTCACATTGCTGCACTCAATATAATATATATTATGCTATATTCTTTTATTTTTTAATTTGTTTCAGTCATTTGACCGCTGCACTGCTGGAGCACCATCTTTAGTCGAACAAATCGACGCCAGAACTTATTCTTTGTAAGCCTAGTACTTATTCTATCGGTCTCTTTTACTGAACTGCAAAGTTACGGGGACGTAAACACACCAACCCTGTATATTATATATTTATGTTTGCCTACCTGCCTATCTGCAAGTTTACCTATCCTTCTATGTCTCTTTATATGCGTTTCTATACGTGTGTGTGTGTGTATGCGTAAAGAAAGAGAGACAGACAGACAGGCAGAAAGACAGACAGACTAATAGATAGATAGATAAATAGATATATAGATACACACACACACACATATATACATATGTGCATTTATACATGTATATGTATGTATATATGTGTGCGTATGGATATATATGTATACATATATATATATATATATCTTTATATGTATATGTATGTGTATATATATATATATATATATGTATGTATATATATATATATATATATATATATATATATATATATATATATATGTATGTATATATATATATATATATATACAAATCGTTATGTTAGAAAAATGTTATAAAATCTTGCGTATAGACACTATTTTTGGAGACAAAATTTTATATTTTTCTAACAACGATTTTTTAACCATATAACACAAGCCTTCTACATTTTTTTCACTCTACTTTGTCTTTATACATCCAACAACGTGCTTTCACATACCAACTCTCTCACCAAAAGCTGTTACTCAGAATTTCAACAAAATAAGGCTTACAAAGAAAAAGTTTTTTTAACAAAACTGTCCAACGAACGGGAACGGGAAACTCCGAGTAACAGCTTTTGTTATATTTCTGCTGCTTTTAAATAATGCATACCTCGGGTATTTGAGTGCTCTTTGTTTCTTTCTTGCTTCGCATTTATGTGCTTACTCCGGTATATATATATAGGGATGCGTGTGTGTGTCTATATTATATGCATATATATTATATATATGCGTATATATTATATATGTGTATGTATATATATATATATATATATATATATATACCTGTATATACACGCACACGCATACACACACGCATGCACACACATACACATACGTTATTTATGGTTTATAACACCTGATTCTATTCCCAGAGGTTACACTATATGTGCATATGATGACAAATGTCAATGTACTTTTTGTTTATAATATATTTATCAATAAACAATTACTTTGCGTTATAATTACCTTGGCCGACATTCAATGTTGCATCTACCCAGTAAGCGTCTCAGAAGCACTTGTTACGACGTTATTGTTTATACTTGAAGTATGAGTTACTTTATGTAAAAGACGATTCTTTGCCAAAATGTATGGACGATCAGTGAAAGCTTTCAGTTAGTTGCAATCTAGCTAAATATTGAATTTCGCTTGTGATTGAAGTTCGTGATAGAAAACTGCGTTGTTTCATAAAAGAAATGAAATTTTAGCTCTTAGTTTCTAGAAACCTCTGGAAATGAATGCAGGAATGGCTATATGATAAGAAATTTGCTACCGAACCTCATCGGTCTGTGTTCCGTCTTACTGCATGGCACCTTGGACGAGTGCCTTCTACTATAAGTCTCGGAACAACTAATGCATTGTGAGTAGATATGGTAGCTAGCAATTGAAAGAAGCCTCTGTGTGTGTGTGTGTGTGAGAGAGAGAGAGATAGAGAGAGAGAGAGTGAGAAAGAGAGAGAGAGAGAGAGAGAGAGGCAACCATTGTTGTTATGTTTATGTCTCTGTAACCGTTTCGGCAAAAGAGACTGATGGAATAAGTACCGGGTTTAAAAACTAATCGAACAGGGTTCGATTCTTTCGACTAAAATTCTTCAAAAACGGTGCCCCAGCATGGCCGCAATCCCTCTTTCTTTCTCTCTATTGATCCGGAAATATGGAGAATGAGAAAGTGTCATAATTAGAACGATATAGAAATTTAGTAGGTGAATATAGGTAATGGTGAAGTCGCCTGTCTCAGTGGTTAGAACGTCGAGCTTACGATCGTGAGGTTGTGAGTTTGAATCCCGGACCGGGTTACGTGTTGTGTCCTTGAGCAAGACACTTTATTTCACGTTGCTCCAGTTCACTCAGCTGTAAAAATGAGTTGCGACGTCACTGGTACCAAGCTGTATCGGCCATTGTCTTTCCCTTGGATAACACTGGTTGTGTGGAAAGGGGAGGCCGGTATGCATGGGCGACTGCTGGTCTTCCATAAACAACCTTGCCCGGACTTGTGCCTGGGAGGGTAACTTCCTAGGCGCTATCCCATGGTCAGTCATCAAACTGACCATAGGATATCAAACTCTGCACGTTTTCTTCTTACTTTGGTCTCTCTTTAATATCTCGATACCTGTTTCTCTTTCTACTCTCTTCTCTGTCCGTCTGCTTCTAAAATAGTGGAGTAGCTAAGAGATAATAATGAGAGACACACATGAACATATGCACACACATACACGCACGTACACACATATGAGAGAAAGCGAGAGGGTGGATAATTGCAATTCATTAATTGAATACGATTGACATAACACACTTTACCTCTCCTCATGCGTATAAGAAGACGCATGCTGATACACATAATCGGTGAGATGGGGAGAAGGAGGAGAGAGAAGATGAGAAACTTTAAGACGAAACATTAAAACATCAGATGTCAAATAAGTCAGCGTTGAATCAGCGATCACAAATAGGTGACGCCAAAACGGCTGTGCCAAAACGTCTCTTGATAAATTTTTTCTTTCATTTTTTTACATGTTTCAGTAATTTGACTGCGGCCATGCTGGAACACCGTCATGAAGGGTGCCAGTTGTAGAAAATGACTTACGTTTTTTTAAGCCTATTACATATTCCATCGGACTCTTTTACCGACGGGGGGCATAAACACACCAGCATTGGTTGTGAAGAGATAGTGAGGGGACAAACAGAGACACAAAGACATACACAGGCACAAACACACTCGTATATATATATATACTACGGGATTCCTTCATTTTCCGTCTGACAATTCCCACTCGCAACGCTTTGGTCGGCCCCAGGATATAGTAGAAGACAGTTATCCAAGTTTCCACCTGTGGGACTGAACTCAGAACCATGTGGTTGGGAAGCAACCATCATACCATACAGCCACGCCCGCGCCTATATGTAAAAATATAGTTAAACGAAACTGAATAACAAACTCATTCAGATGAACCTTTAGTTCCCCACAACTTTTAGGAAAATTTGTAGCGGATTGAATTCAAGTCGTAGAATCATGAGGATTCCACATCCAGAAACTTTTTTCTCTCACACTTCAATTAATATATTCTTGAGTTTTAGGCGGCGAGCTGGCAGAAACGTCAGCACGCCGGGTGAAATGCGTAGCCGCATTTCGTCTGTCGCAACGTTCTGAGTTCAAATTCTGCCGAGGTCGACTTTGCCTTTCATCTTTTCGGGGTCGATAAACTAAGTACCAATTATGCACTGGGGTCGATGTAATCGACTTAATCCGTTTGTCTGTCCTTGTTTGCCCTCTCTGTGTTTAGCCCCTTGTGGGTAGTAAAGAAATAGGCATTTCGTCTGCCGTTACATTCTGATTTCAAATTCCGCCGAGTCGACTTTGCTTTTCATCCTTTCCGGGTCGATAAATTAAGTACCAGTTACTTACTGCGGTCGATTTAGGGCCTTGTGCCTAGAGCAGAAAATTATTTATTCTTGAATTTGCATAACCACTCCGGAACCTTTGCCTGAATTCACGTAAATTCCAAAAAGAATTCCAACCGCCACGTATCCGGCAATAATCTGTGATGCTGAAGTGTGTAACAATTTTGCCACAGTACGGCGTGGTATTAATCTGATATGACCCCCAAGTTTAGTCGGGCGTCAGTATTACTTAAAACGTAAAATGAAGGTCGGAACGCCAACATATTACGTATTCACTTTTTCTCCTAACTTTTCACCTTCTTCAGTATCGGACGAGAGACCATTATGAAACACTGCCTGTAGAATCTTGTATGGCTGTGGACGTTTTTCGTCATTCATATATCATGTATTTTTCTTCTCTTTTTTTTTTGTTTTTATTTTCCTGTTTGTATTTCTTGCTTCGACTTTTCTACTCTTTAGTTTGTGTAAGTTATATTTAACAAAATAAACAAAATACCCTATGAGGCTAAAACTTTGACACCGCTCCAGTAAGGACCTAAAGCTTTAATTGTTCATCATAACTAAGTTACTCGTAGTCTTTATTGTTTCAGAGCATAAATAATTTCCAGAAACTCTGCCCTTTATTCGTGAAGACTCTACCAAAACTGTTAGCAGTTGTTACACATACAATTGCAAATATTATAAAAGTGACTACTACCATTAAACAACAATATTAGCTACTAATATTACAACAACTACTGCTGCAACTGCTGCTATTACAACCCACAAAAACAACACTATTATTGTCACCATAACTACTACTACTACTACTACTACTACTACTACTACCTCTATTATCATCTCCACTAGTACTATCACCATGACTACTATCACCACCACTATTACCACCACCACCACTATTACCACCACCACCACCGTTGCTACTATTACTACTACTGCTACTACTACTACTACTACTACTACTACACTACTACTACTACACTACTACTACTACTACTACTACTACTACTACTACTACTACTACTATCTCAACAGCAGCAAATACAATAACTTTTATTTAGATAAATGATCCTACATTAATTGAGTTAGCTGTCTCCCTTGCTATCTGTAACACCTTACATTACTGCATTCACACGCACACAAATAAACACACACACACACACACACTATCGTGAACATACACATGCAAACATATTCATCTTCACACACATCGATCACTCTTTCATTTTCTTATGCTCGCTATCTGTCTCTCTCTCTCACACACACACACAAACACACACACACACAGACACACATACACACACACACACGCGCAAAGACTCTATAACTTTTTACCCAGCCACTCAGCCCATGTAGTTCTCTTTTACTCACAAATCTTGTATTCTTCTACTTCTTCCCTCTCTCCCACTTTCTTTCTTTCTTTCTTTCTTTCTTTCTTTCTTTCTTTCTTTCTTTCTTTCTTTCTCTCTCTCTCTCTCTCTATTTATCTATTTATCTCTCTCTCCCATACACACATACTCTATCCCCAACCCCGCCTAGCCTCTCTTTTTCTATCTATCCGTATCTCATTGTTTAATACTTTCTACTTGATATGTGTGTGTGTGTGTATACAGAGAGAGAGAGAGAGAGAGAGAAACATACATACATACCTGTATAAGCATACAGAGATATGTGTGTGTGAAGGAGAGTTGTACCTATATACATGTACTCATATATTCATACATACATATATATACATACACAGAGAAACACACATAAGCACACACACGCATACATATATATATATATATATATGACCACACCGTCACACGGCGACCTAACCATTCCACGTCCACCACTCCATGCACCAAGACTTCAGTAACAACTGTCATGGGTTGAAGACATTCTCAAATCTCACCAAATAGATGAGTAAATGGCGGGAAGCTGTAGGTGGGTATGGGGTTTGAGGGGCGTTTTAGGGGGTCGGGGTGGTCTCCAGTTCATTAATCATTCGGTTTGATTTCACTATTGATAAGTTTATGATAACTCTAATTTATCCCTTTCTTTTTTTGTTACTATCATTACTACCCATTCCTCTCTTTCACTGTGTCTGTCATCCCTCTTTTCTCTCTCTTTCTCCTCCTCTTTCTCTCTCCCTTTTTCTCTCCCTCACTCTCTCTCTCTCTGTCTCCATCTCTCTCCCTCTCTCCTCAACTCTATCTGTTCTACTTTTCTATCACGCATTCATAACCTCTCTGTATCTCTTCAGTCCTTCATTTTGATCTATCTCCATTATATTTTTTTCCTGCCTCCCAAAACCTACTACGCCAAAACCATTATTAGCCCTTTCTCTCCCGGTAGCAGCAAAAAAGAAAATTACTAGCATGCACACACACACACACACACACACACACACACACACCACACACTCACCGACGTGCATACAGATATACGCTAAGATATACGTACAGTAATATTGGCTCATCAGATCCTGTATCCTGGACACGAAACGTCGCTGCATTCAAACACTGGATATATCTGTAACACAAGCACATATATGTACCAAACAGATACAAACCCGCCTATTGGCAAGCAAATATAACATGTATATACATATATACAGTGGTGCCATTTAATTCAAGAACACTAGTACACTAATGTTAAAATGGCATTTTTTTCATATATTCAAGTTTTAAATTGTGAATTAAGATATATATCAAAATAAAGAAACTTTCACGTGCTTTAATATGGTATACAACTTTACAGCGTAACATCAACATATTAATATCAAAGTAAAGACTATTTGCCAACATAATGTAGCTGTCCTGGATGAGACGATTGTTACTATTATTTAGCCCCGGGACTAAGCAACACTAACAATCTTCCCATCCAGAACAGACACATTATATTGACAAATAGTCTTTATTTTAAAGAACTGTTACCGAATATATCTCTTTGAGAGATTTAAAAATAATAATGTTTCTATTTATATTTATTTTAAATTTAAAATAATGTTTACTTTGCGTAATTTACGTCGCCACTTAATTTAAGAACAAATTGCAAAATTTCATTTTTTTTTTGTCGTATTGACTAATATAAAGGTAGAGTAATTTGCATGCTGTTACAGATTTTTTAAGTTACTTAATAGTTGTGATGGGTAAGAGATAAAACTTAACACCAGAAACCAGAGCGAGGATCGTCCAACTTAGTTGGTTCAAATGGTCATATAAAGCTATTTCAAACGAAGTTGGATGCTCTAAAACACTTGTCTACAATGATGTTCATCTTTAAAGAAACTAATGATTATAAAGACCGCTCTCGGCCTGGGCAACAACGGCAAGAATGGATAGATACATTCTTCATAGACTGTCCTTTAAAAAAAAACGAAAAATGACCACTTTCTTGTGGTCGGACGAGTCAAAGTTCAACTTTTTCGGCAGTGATAGCAGGAAGTATGTAAGAAGGCGTATAGGCGAAGAACATCAGCTAGGATACATCCGACCTACAATTAAGCACGGTGATGTTGTGGGGGTGCATGTCTGAAAAGGGCGTCAGTCCTATAAACTGAATCACGGGCATTATGGATAGTAAGTCCTATCTAGAAATATTGGGAAAAGCTATGCATCCATACGCCCTAAAGCATTTGGGCTGATTTTAGACATTCCAGCATGACAACGACCCGAAACACACCTCGCACCTAATCAGAGATTACATTAGGTCTTAGAGAGTTCGATTGATGAAGTGGCCGGCCCAGTCACCCGACCTAAATCCCATCGAAAATATTTGGGAAAGGCTGGGTAGAGCTGTACAAAGTAGTAAGCCAAAGAATAATGATGATTTTTTTAAAAACATTATTAGCCAACATTGGGGGAAAATGATCTGAATGATTCTATGTTTCGCAAATGCAAAGATGTATTAAGTAATTTTGGATACCCAACCAAATACTGATTGTATGAGCTTAATATTGAATTTAGTTGATCTCAGAATAAACTTTTTAAAGCAAAATAATGAAATTTTACAAATCGTTCTGAAATTAAATGGTGTTTTGAATTAAGATTTAGTCTTAATTCAAAATTAATACGCTGAAGTTACGCTGTAAAGTTGTATACCATATTTTCTTTGATTTGTGAAATTTTCTTTATTTTGATATACATCTCAATTCACAATTTACGTCTTGAATATATTGAAAAAATGTCATTTCAACATTAGTATACTAGCGTTCTTATGGCGCCACTGTATTGTTAGGAGTCTGTATGTATGCACGCGAGTATGCGAATGCATATGTGTGTGTGTGTGTGTGTGTGTGTGTGTGTGTGTGTGTGTGTGTGTGTGTGTGTGTGCATGCGTGTGTGTGTGTATGTTCCTTATATGATCAAAACATTTGACCCCCATCTCACAGTGAACTATACAATATTAATATTAATATATACCGTAACACTGACCACTGTTTTGTACCTCTCAGTGATAATTTTCAATTTTAACAGCCGCCATTGCTAGTGAGCATAAATGATAATGAAATCAATACACACAGAGATTTGAAATTAGAATGTCGAAGAAGAAAACTAAATCGTGAAAGACATTTTGATTATTTTAGACTCTTAGAAATATTTCATTTTTGAGTTTGTCTTGACTAGGTGCAAAAGCTACAATTTTAAGTAATGATTTTTCCTAATATCAATGAGCAAAAGAAGAGAGGCAACGGCTAATCCTTTCCTGAATAATAAGATCAGCGAGACTGAGGTCGGATTAAACATCTATAGTCCGTCGCTTGCAAAATAAAACATGGACTAAAAGGAATCTTATGCACATACTTTCAACGGAAATGGTGTGTTTATGCACTGTGGTATGATAGATAAAGAAGTATTAAAGCAGCTGGTAATTTAGACCAAATAATGCTTTAGACGAAGAATCCAACCATAGTGAGATGATTATACAGATTCTAGCATAATTATGAAGTACTCTGTAGACAAGACATTCTTTGAGCGGAGGACATAGTGAGTTGAAAAACAAACACTCGTCACATCCGCGAGGTGTCTCTGCAAATAAATTGTGGTTTTGCATACAGAGTCATTCACAAGCTTCGCTTCCCTATAGCCCATGCAAAATGGGTCCCGAGAGAGTCTACTGACGCACGTACGCGCAATCGTATGGAGATCTATCTACGCCTACTCCCCCATCACAACAATGAATTCGAAGCTTTTTTTAGGGAGAAAATAGTCACAGGGGACGAAATTTCAATCCATCACCATGAGCCAGAATCTAAAAATCATCGTATGGAATGGAAAAAAAAGGACGGGCCAGCGAAAAACAAAGTCAAGACTCAACCTTCTGGAAAAGAGGTCGTATCAATTCAGACTAACCAATTCATATATTCGCAGATACCAGTCAAGTACTGGGGTCCAAAAATTCAATTAATCCCTTTCGCTTTAAATCGCTGGCCTTTGTGCTTTATTCAGAGGGCAAGATTTCTACAATGATCAGTTGGCATCGACAGATCTACTTAAAGTATTTCTTCAGTTAAAAACTACGAATACGTCAGAAACAACACAATCATTATGTACAGATAATTACCCACACGGGACGTTCGTATATTATACTCATGATCGTCATCGGAAGAAGAAACATATCATAATCATAAACATCTTAGCTCTCCTTGAAATTAAAGACATTATACCAAGAAAGAAAAAGAATAAATCGTAAGTGCAATATAAGCATATCCATAAAGTCTCTTGGAGAATAAATGAAAATTAATTAATAATGCATAGGTCTTAACGACATAATTATCTTTGTGCGTGCGTATGTGTGTATGTATGTGCGTGTGCGTGTGTGTATTTTTGTGCGTTACGTTGTCATTTAAACCTACAGTCAAGCATCAGCTGGAATAATCTTCAAGATGTTTAAAAAGAACAGCTTACTTATCAGGTAAAATACTGAGAGCGACTTGGAAGTTTTACTATGTGAAGGATTCGCCATTAAACAGTCTCAGATATATATATGTGTGTGTGTGTGTGTGTGTGTGCGCGCATATAGGTCCGTGTGTGTGTGTGTGTGTGTGCCCGCGCGTGTGTGAATGTGTGTATGTATGTGAAGTACAGGCCTACGCGCGGTTTTCCATTTGTCAGAGCAATCTCGAGTCGAGTATACATGTTAATTTTTACATCATGAATGTATGTATGTTTGACTTTGTGTGTATGCATGTATACCTACATGTGTATGTATATATGTGTACTTGTGTGTGTATGTATGCATAGCTCTATGTGTGTACATATATGTGTGTCTGTGTCTGTATGTATGTATGTACGTATGCATGTTTGTGTGAATACCTGTATGAATATACGTATATGTGTGTTTGTGCATATATATATATCTGTACATGCGTATGGTGCGTTTATGATAACGGAGTGTGTGTGTGTGTGTGTGTGTGTGTTTTCCTCCACGCGCTCTTGAAGATGAGTAATACAGCATCTCGTCTACAAATACACGCCTTGGAGTGAGATGTCATAGGTGTTTTCGTTCCAAGAATATTAAAGCCAAAAAGTGTTGCTACTGAAATAATGGTAGAATTTTCATATATTGTCTCAGTTAAGAAACCCAGCAATACATAATTTTCAAGTTCCTAACACATTCTGTGAAGAACGTTCTTTTTGACAGCACAGATTTCCTGAAGAAGAAAAATGTATTTTTCATCCGTTTAGTTATATGTACATTTACATTATGCTTCATTTTATATTTGGCACTGGCCTTAATCTATTTTTTTTCTTTTAGGGGTGGGGTATATCTAATCGATTTTTTTATCATTTTTTTTTCACTGTCTTTATTTTTACCAGGATAAATATTCTCATCCATGCTCTCAGATTACAAACACACACATATTTGCATTTCTATTGAAAAATACGCGTTAAAACAGACATATAAAAATAGATATTTTTAGTCATAAGTAGGTATGGGTTTGCATGCATACGCGAGTGTGTATATGTATATAGGTACAAATATATATATTTTTTTTTTTGGTATGCCTTTACTCATCTCTCTTCTCGCATCCAGCTTCGTTTTATCACAGTTAACACATATTCATAAAAAAAATGGAACTAGAAAATATATAAGAAAGAACATGAGAAGAAAATTTCAGTAAGTATATTTTATATTTATCATCGTTTCTGACAATAATGTGCGAAACACATACACAAATATATATATAATAATGGACATATACATGTGTGTGTGCTGTAGATATACAAACATACACAAACACACACACGTACACACACGCACACACACACATATATAGATATATATACATTTATAGATCTATATATATACATATATAGACATATATAAACATATATATAATATGGGTGTAAATGTATATAAATATATATATATAATATATATATATATAATATATATATATATTATATATATATATACATATATATACATATATATATATATATGTATGTATATATATATATACATATGCACACACATATATATATACATATAAATTTATTATATACATTGATATATACATATATATATGTATGTATGTATGCATATATGTATGTATGTATATGTATATAAAAGCTATGTCGTGTAAAAGGCTTACTCACCACCATATTGCTTCTCTTTGACATAGGTAATTTTATAAAATACAAGATCTGTTTTATAGTGATTTATCTACTGCTTCACCAGATACAAATTTATCATTATTATTTGTTCTCATATACACATACACACACAGACGCCTACACACACTCACAAACACGCATAAGTACATATATACATTTACTCATATATAGATATTAGCACTCATATATATATATATATGTAACATATGTGTGTGTGTGTGTGTGTGTGTGTGAGTGTGTGTGTATGCAGTTGAATATTTTTAAAAGCATAAAAACCGTGGGACATTAACTTAAAAATGTCTCAGAAGTGTTGAAACAAACTTTTATCAAGTATAAAAAGACAAATATATATGTATATATATATATATATATATATAATGATAAATATCAAAGTGAGTTATATACAGTAGCGGTAACACATCGTGACGTATTTTTGCCATTTCAATATGGCTAACCCCTAAGGGTGGATGCTACTGTAGTTTTTAGCCCCAGGAGGACACACTCCTCCAGCTGGCCATAGACACACTATCTGTGTCCTGTCAGTATTTGCAAAGGGAAGTCATGGGATGACTTCCCTTTGCAAATACTGACAGGACACAGATAGTGTGTCTATGGCCAGCTGGAGGAGTGTGTCCTCCTGGGGCTAAAAACTACAGTAGCATCCACCCTTAGGGGTTAGCCATATTGAAATGGCAAAAATACGTCACTATATATATATATATATATATATATATATATAGGTACAAGTCTGCGTCTGTGTGTCAGAATATGTCTGTACGTTTGTATATCTCAGTGTCTCTGTATATTTGTGTTTATGCATTTGTCTATTTGTCTATGGATATTTGTGTGTGTGTTGCTGTGTGTGTGCGTGTGTGTGCGCGTGTGTGTGTGTGTGTGCAGAAGTGTGGGTGATATTGGAATTTGAAGAGATAGATAGAAGCGTACATACACAGAAACATACATGGATACATTTCTCTGTGCATATCAACAAGTTCTTATATGTATGTAGGTACGTATGTATGTATGCATGCATGTATGTATGTGTATATATACATATACACACACACACATATATATATAATATATATATACATATACATTCATATTTAATGTATATACTTAGGTGTGTACATTGAAAATACGTCACTATGTGACTACCGTACCCTGCATAGTAACGCGGGTTGCCCTTTGGCAAGACATAGCACCCGTTCAGCCACCCTGAAAACTACTTCTTACATTGATGTTGAGTTGAGGAATCCTAGAAAATCAATGGTTAGAATCACTATGCTGACAGAATATAAAACGCTAATAGATAAGAAAGTAATCTCTATACACATCCAGCAAATCTCTCATACTTAGAAGAAACCTAAGTTTTTCTTTGATATTAGACCAAAGAAACCTATGACATGCAATGACTACAAAGAGGAATATTTTGAAATCTAGTACGTTGGCAGCAAACACAGGAGTGAATGATTTCTCAGAAATTACCTGTTCGTGTTTCGGTTCTGGAAACAAATGGCGTAAGGCTGTGAACAAGAACAAGGCTAGCACGGAAAATCCCAACAAAATATTCAATCACTGTAAATTTTTTGGCAATTTTATGACACAGAGTTGTCTTAAACTCATTCACATTGGAAATATGAATGAAATTTCTTCGAACTTTGATGTAGCGCCTAATAATTTTGTAAACATAAAGAGGATGAAATCAGTGGCTTATAAAGCTGCTGGACATAAGAAGGCTCACTATACAGCAGTTTCAGTTTGTTGTACCGACCAGGCATTCCTACTGCTTCTGTTAATTTTCAAAACAAAAAGACAATACTGAAGGAAAAACTACCAACTGGAATTCATTTGAGTGTACAACCCATGGGATGGATGTAAGTAATAGTGACAAGGCTTGATTCGAAAAAGTTTGGTACAAGCGTCTTTGTAAAGTGCTACGAAAAGATTTCTTTGAATCAGGGTGTATTTCATAGTGTCTATCATACCGAAAAATACGGTATATTGGTAAGAATTCTGTCGTCCACGCGATAGCTGTAGCAGCGTTAATTAATCAGAAACATCATTACCATAGATACCATCACTATAAGCTTCAGTTTCTATTACAATATATGTATATGTGGTAAACTCATTCGTGCAAGTCTTAAGTAGATTGCAAACTGAAATCTGATCCAGTTTCTATTTGTGTTTTAATTTATTCTATGTTAATTACGGAGTGAATTCTAACGAGGAAATGACGAACGCCATATATTCCCCGGTTGATTCCATAGATTCGTATTGATGAGATAAAAAGAGCAGTCATTAACGTTGTATAATTACAGACATTCTTTTCCATTAGACGCAAATCTGTTACAACAGACATAATTCTCTAAATAACTGAGACTCAGTCCAGTTTCTAAACCCATCATGAAGCACATCCCTTTCCACTCCAGCCATTATATGCCATTATATTATCAAACAACCAGCAATGTCAAAACAACCAGCAGTCTCAAAAGTAATGCCAATGACAAAATTCACATGCATTTAAGTAATATTTACCATTATTTTCTTTTACGTGATCCTGAATATGTTATGATTTCATAGAAGAGATGCGCCATTTAGTTAGGTAACTGGATAGATATAGAGTTTAGTTCATGGTTTTTACATTTCTGTTTTACATTCTCTGGTGAATTATAAATCTGATACACACCGAAGATAGGCATGATTATAACATGAGATTCGATTTGTTTGATATGCATCCAGATTTCTTTCTCTCAAGAAATATCAAATATTATATGATTATTTATGGTAGAAAGATATTTTTTAAATGTAAAGAAATATTTATTTTACACTGGTACAAACACAAACACGCATACACGCTCGCGTGCGTGCACACACACATATATGTATGTGTATATACATATACATACATAAATATACGTACGCTACCACACATACACGCACTTATGTAAACGTATATATGTATATGTGCATATTCATGATGTGTGTGTTACAGAGATAGGTGATTGTAGAAAATTCGATATTCGAAATTATTTGAGATCTTAGTTGGTCCTCGAGGACCATTGACAAAAAGGGTATGAGAATCAGAGTGCATCTTTCACTGATGGTCCCTGTTATCCTACATCTTGTTATCTTTCTGTCACTTTCCCATTTCTGGATGAATTTTTAAAGATTCCATAGCTTCAACAGTTGCATTTCTTCTACTGATAAGACGTTCGCATGCTCAACAATCCACGCAGAAACATTAATATTTAAATTTTCAGGATTTTCCTTTTAAATATCCCCTGTACAACCACCTCAAATATCCGATTGGATGCCCTCCACCTTAAACTTATTCGTATACATACATATTTCGTAGTCCATAATCGACACTCTCCGAACGGGAATAATCCATATCGGTGGTAAGGTACGTCATTATATCACTCATCCGTAGATGTGAAACATGAACGTTAAATGGATATGTCATAAAGAGGTTCAGACATCTCAGTCAGATAGAGCCAAAAACAGAGTCCGATATACTTTGGCAAAAACCATGTTACAAATAACGAAATTATTGATCGGACCAGAATCAACTAATGCATAAATAATATGCAAGTGTACATACATACACACATACATATATCCATAGATGTTTACCTACAAAACACGCATTTATACAATATATATGCTAAGTGTGTGTATGTGTGCTCACATACCCACACATACACATATATAGCAAAAATGGAAGGTGGTGCAGAAGATGCGTTACAAAGAGTAGACAGAATTTCAAAACGTTTTGCATAAAATGTTAATGCAAAACAATTAACAAGTCTTGGGAAATTAATTGTATGCCGAAAAATGAAACAGGAAAAGAAGACTAGCCTTTCTAGTGAACACTTTTATCGAAGTAAAGTAAGAAAAAAGCTACTTGTGCGCATGTACATATACATACATATATATATATATATATATATATATATATTATATATATTATATATATATATATATATATATATATATATATATATTATATATATATATATTATATATATATGTATATGTATGTATGTATGTATGTATGTATATCCACGATGGTCTTCCAGCATGATCACGGCCGCATAACTGAAACAAGTAAAAGAGTAAGAGTATATATGTATATATATATATAATATATATATATATATATATATATATATATATATATATATATAATATATATATATATATATAGAGAGAGAGAGAGAAAGAGATAGATAGATAGGTATAGATATATACATATAAAAATATAGATATATATACACACACACATGCACACACACACATACACACACACACACATGTACATATTCCATCTCTGAAATTTTCTGCACTAAGATCTGATATGTAAGATTTCTATCCTGATAACGGAGGCCTGTCTTATCTTATGTCAATTGCATCCAATCGGCTGCACATTGTGATGATCTACATCTACGAACATTATCATGGATCTCCAATCTCTCAGAAACAGCTGTTTGACTTATAACACTTATCTTTCACCCCTTTAATTTTCTTTGTTCTTTCTGCTCTGTGTAAGTTGGGCCTATTAATATAAATATCTACTTATCCATGCTTAAAAATTCAACTTCTGAAAGTCTCCATATATTGCTTTTTCTCGTTTTGCATGTATACATATAAAAACATTTTGTATATCTTATCCCAACTATTATATTTAAAATATTTAATGTGTCTGATTTCTTTATCCGCATAATTGATTCTATATACATACTTAATAACACACACGGACACACGCGCTTGCGCGCACAAACAGAAATGTATGTATGTTAGCCTGTATGTGTGTCTGTGTAAGACCCTGCTTCAGTAAAGCTAGACTCAAGAGTCATCTTCGTAGTCATAAAGCGAGACAGATGAGTGAAAACCTGGCCACTGGTGGTGGTGTAACACACCATAGTAATCATATCTGTCGGGCATGTGGAAGAGAGTGTAATTCGGCAGGAGGGCTTAAACGACAAGCAAAGGTACATGAAGCCCAGTTACAGCTACAGCCGGCTATTACCGGTAAGGGTTTTAGTTGCCAATTCTGCACAAGACATTGTAGATCTTTAGCTGGGCTAAAAAGTCACATTCGATCACAGCACCGATAACAGTTTAGCCTCGTGCAATGGCCATACTCGATAACGAGGGGCAGCCGTAATAATGTGTGTATGTATGTGTATATATATATATATATTTATAAAAGGAGATGTGGAACACGAGTTGTGATATATAAAAAAGGGAAATGAAGAAAATGCTGACAAAATAATTTAAGTAAGGGAGAGTGTATTTAATTAGGTGAAAGTTCTTTTTACCGGTTGCGCATTTGTTATGCTTATCAAAAGATATTTTTTAAGAGAGATAGAGTTCCTTTCTGATAGATTTTTTTCCCTCTTATCTGATAACTTTCACCTAATTAAATACACTCTCCCTTACTTAAATTATTTTGTCAGCATTTTCTTCATTTCCTTGTATATATATATATATATATATATATATATATATATATGTGCATATATATATGTATATATACACGCAAGCACGCATGTATTCGAAAATGTCATAGCATCATCCGATTAAAGACCTGGATATGTGTTTCAAACAAAATTGAAATATAAGCGATTGAGTAGGGGTCATCATCATACACGATAACCCAGCTAGAAATAACAGCAGAATTTCACTGCAATTCAGTCCTCAATACCATGACGCACACATTAGATAATTTATTTCTTTATTACCCACAGGGGGCTAAACATAGAGGGAACAAACAACGACAGACAAGGGGATTAAGTCGATTATATCGACCCCAGTGATTTACTGGTACTTATTTAATCGACCCCGATTTAATCGACCTCGAAAGTATGAAAGGCAAACATCGACCTCGGCGGAATTTGAACTCAGAACGTAACGGCAGAGAAAATACCAGAACCTATTAGATAATGCAGTGTGTTATATCTCAGCAAAGATTGTATGACAGCTGAGAGGCTCTGTAGCATTGCTTATGCATAACTGGAAAGAAACAACAAAAACATATATAACGTATGTTTATAAGTGGAGTATGTAAATGTGAATGCTTCAATAGGAACTTTTAGCATCAGAGCTTATAAATAGTAAAGATAAATAAAAGACATCGTACCACACCATATTATTGATCATAAAAACCTCTTGGCTAAACCCTCTGTAACAGAGTTTGGAAGTCACTACATTTAAAGGTCAATTATTTCAAAGGTTCTATCTAGTCACTATACCTGTACTTGGACCCGTATGTTAGAAATCTAAGCTCTGCCATATCTACTAATGTATTTGATGACATTTAAAAAAATCTCGAAAGTAAAACACTTATTGGATTGCTTTAATCATCAGTTAACAGAGGAAAGATTAGCAACACTTAATTAGGTCATGTAATTACCTTAACGAACATTAACAACGCTTAATTAGTGTACCGAAATCGCAGTAGTAGCTGAGAAGAGTTGCGTTCAGATACAAATAACTCTGGAGTATACCGTTATGCAGATACACATACACACTTACATATAAATATATAATTAGATGTGTGTGTGTATGTGTGTGTGCGTGTGTGCGTGTCTGTGTAGTTATATGCATACATATAAATACATATATATCTCTATATGTGTATATGTGTGCGTGTCTGTCTGTGTAGTGGGATCAACAAGAGAAGCAGTCTATAATTTCATAATTACAGGATTTATGTGTGAGCTACTATAGGCCTCATACTCTGATTCGGACCCGCGTGTATAGCGTGTTGGGCATTAATCACTATGCACTCCCCAGCACTCGTTGAGGATGAAAGCAAACATGGCTACTTTCTGAGAACATTTAAAAGTTCATCTATACAGATTTTCTATGGAATTCATAGTCAACACTGAAAGATAAGACGTGGCTCTGAATTCTATAGAAAATCTGCAGAGATAAACTTTAAAACGAGAACATTGCACTACACAAAAAAAGTAAGGCACAACATTGATTTGTAAACCTTCACTCTACTTGGTAGCATATTGAGTCCTGTCTAGCAGTTAATAAGCCAATATACACAGATAGAGTAATTAAGGCCAACAGGCCAGATATAGTTGTCAGAGATCATGAAGAAAAAAATTGTTTTCTAATTGATGTATCAATACCAGCAGATGACCACGTTTCTCTAAAAGAAATGGAGAAATTTACAAAATACAAAGACCTAGAAATAGAGGTAACTCGAATGTGGAATCTAAAACAGAAATAATTCCCATCATTATAGGCACATTAGCTATGATAAAAAGATATCCAAACAAATACATAAAAACACCAGGACTAACAAATATACATAAAATACAGAAAATAGCTCTACTAGGCACCGGACACACTCTCAATACAGTAACAATAAGAGCATCATAACAAACCACAGCACATACCCAAGGCACACAGAGCTGCGCTCGGTAGTGCATTGAAAGCACGCGATGATGATAAGGCTATTGAATAATATTGATAATAATAATAATATACGTGTATGTGTGTGTGCATAGTGTTCACGCATGTGTTCAAGGCTTTCCGTTCGTGTTCTTGTGTATACTTGTTTGTATGTGCGCGCGTATGTATGCCTATGTCACAACTATACTTTACGTCCATTATCTACTAGACTTCGTGACCTGCTACACTGTTGTCTATTCAGTATTTGCATTGTCTCCTCACCATTCTGTCCAATAAACACCTTTACTCAGCTAGTAATGATCACCAGCTCCAGTTTAAAGACGTCAGACTGTTACATCATGCAATGGTGCGCAAGTACATTAGTTTGATATGCGCCATATTGGTAGACGTAAGCAGACTAACCTACACACACTCACACACGCTTAAATTCACACTAAGACCTTATAGTAAAATATAGACATTAAATCAATTCTGCTTTACGACATAATGACCTTCCATAGAATCATTCAGAGCTCCCTGGTTAATTTAAATATCCCAGTTGTACTTAGCAAAATCGTTGTTTCCGGATTAACAAGGAATGTCTGTAAAAATTATATCCACGCAGGAATTAGAACTAAAAGCCTGCTTCTCTGCATCGTAACTCAGAAACGTAGCAACGAATTTCAATGTGACATGTGAAGAATATAATCTAAAGTTTCTCCACTTTAGATAATGAAATGCTGTTTCAGATAAAGACTAACATATTATATGTGTAAATATATGCGTGTGCATGTATGTGAGTATGTGCTTGTCTATGTATATGTAGGAACGTACGTGTGTGTATGTAGGAACGTACGTGTGTGTATGTAGGAACGTACATATGTTAAAATGTGTGTATATATATATATATATATATGTCTGTGTATATACATATGTATCTATACATGGGTGTATGTATGACTCTTTGCATATGTGTGTGTGTATGAATATATGTGCGTATGTATGCATGATGTTTATATATATGTGTGTGTGTGTGTGTATCTATGTATGTATGTATGCATGTTTGTATGTATGTATTTTATGTAAATGCGTCTTTACTTATCACACGCATATAGACCAAGCAGCCAATCAAATTGAATATTCAAAATTATGTAAATTGGTTAGAAATCGGTAATAGCAACTCACAGACTGGCTATAAGTATGTGTGTGTCTGTGTGCATCTGTATGTGTGTGTATGTATGTGTACGTGTGCGAATGAGATAGTGTAGTAAAATGGATGCAGGTAAAGAAAGACGAAGTAAAACAAGAGGTTCAAACACATGGTGAATTTCAAAGGACCTTAAACGAGATAAACTAACATTTTGAGTCAGAATAAGTGAATGAAAGATTGAGAGACAAAGAGAAAGAGAGACAGACAGACAGAGAGAGCCAGTGGGATGCAACAGGAAAACGGGCATAAAAGTGAGAGAAGCACATAGAAATTGAAAGAATTCGACAGAGGGAGAGAGAAATGGAGAGAATAGCATTTACTAATGTGCGTCGTGGAAGGTAAGGATAAATTTAAGAAACTGTTTAAGTTGGCGAAGGCGCCATGATATATCTACCTTTGATAATCTCCATTGGGATCCCATAAGCATCAGTTGAAATTGGTTTCCAAAGACTTTACCATTCTCTGGAAGGATGCTCTTAAATTCTGAAGTTACAATTGCTGAAGACCAATCTCACGAGAATTGTCGAAGATGAAAAACAGTGATGGCTTCACTGTCCATTTAAAGCAGACGATACTTTAACTATAAGTACTTCACATATTTGCAATTCACATATATGCACTTCATACGTGTGTGTGTGTGTCTGTGTGTATGCTTGTGTATGCATGTGCGTGTTGTGTGCGTGTGTGTATGTATGTACAAGAACATACATAATACATATATATATATATATATTATATATATATACGTGTGTGTTTATATATATGTGTGTGTGTTTATATGTATATACATATATATATATATTATACAGACATGTATATTCATATATACATATATGTGTATAGATTATCTATAGATAGATAGATAGATAGATATATATATATATATATATATATATATATATATAGATTGATAGATAGATAGATAGATAGATAGATAGATAGAAAGATGGATGGATGGATGGATGGATGGATGGATGGATGGATCGATCGATCGATCGAAGGATGGATGGATAAACAGACAGATGGATGCGGATAAATGGATGGATGGACGGACGGATAGACAGACAGACATACAGTCAGACAGACAGACAGACGAACGGATGGATGGATGGATGGATGGATGGATGGATTGATGGACAGATAGACAGACAGATAGACAGACCGATGGATGGATGGATGGATAGACAGACAGACAGCCCGACATATATATATATATATATATATATATATATATATATATTATTGGTGAATTGAAGAAATGGAGCTGAACGAAGATTGAACAGAAATCGTTTTATTTCATTCTACACGTGTTTCGAAAGGCACAATTTACCAAAATCCGATTGAATAATGAGACCATATTGTGTCTTTCTCTTCAGGAAGAAATAGGAAATCCGTTGGAAAAAACAAAAACAGAACAGAGGCGGAGCAAAACAAATCGAACTAGGCTCCTAAGAGCCCATGGCAAAACTGTTTATCAGTGTATGTTGAGAACCGGTGGTTGAAGATTTTAACGGGTCAGGCAGCGGTCATTCCTGTGGGTGAGGGTGTGTAGATGTTCTTTGTGACCGAGAATAAAGTTCTGACTATTTAAGGAATATTGGATGTATTATAAGGGGCGAGAAAAAATCTACTTAGAGACATGTGTGTGTTTACTGTTCTATATATGTGTGCTGGCGCAGGTTGGCAAGAACTCCGTCAAGGGGTAGAAAACATTTTTTGTGTACGTGTGTGCGTTTGATCGCTCGGCTGTCAGTTGTTAAGC
>NC_043002.1:29047186-29054686 GCF_006345805.1 Octopus sinensis | reverse complement strand
CTTCTTCCCCACTTATATACTATTTATTTATTTTATTATAACTTGCTAAGAGTATGCTATGTAAATTGTGTGATGTTGTGACTGCGTATATGTAGGGGAAGGAGGGAAAAACATTTATTAAAAGAATAAATCTTTTCAAAATGCTGGTCTTTTCCATTAATTGTCCTGTTATAAAGCATTTCGGCTTTTATAACAGGGTTGGGAGGATGTCTTGATTTTTGCAGTCATTGAAATAGCGGATGGAACGGCCCTCCACTAATAATTAAATATTCAATGTCAACCATATTTTTCTAACAGAGAACAATCCAGACTGTCGGAAAGAATTGGCAACGAATCAATCATGCTTTCGAAACAATAACAGTTTTGTAAAGATAGACTAAATGAGCGCCTTACGACATAACAATGATTTGTGAGAGAGCCAATGAGGAGAACAGGTTTTAGTAGATAAAGAAACAGCCAATGTAAATGTACGTAATTGTACACACGCACGCACGCCCGCACACACACATACAGACACACACACACAAACATCTGAGTATACATATAAATACATGTAGTTTCATGTAATTTTGCACACACATGTATATATATATATATATATACACACGCATGTATATGTATATATGTATTTGATACGCATGTACGTCAGTATGTGTATGTTTGTGCATGTGAATTGAATTCCATGTGCATTTTCTGTTATAATTCCATTGAAAAGATTTTCTTCATTTACTCTGAGCACAGATGTCCATGACATCTATAATCTCTATATGTGTGTGTATACATATATATATATATGTGTATGTATGTATGTATGTATATATGGGTACAAGTGTATATGTGGTAGAATGAGATGAAAACAGTAAATAGAACCCGACATGCACTTTATGGTCAATCTGTTACCTATTCTGACCCCTTCCATATTTATTTGCATCTCAAGAATATGGGTGAGCATGTTGAAAGGCATTTAGAAAAGAAGGGAACCGAGAAATTGCTCGAAACGGCTTTCCAAGCGTGACCATAACTCCCTTATTTTGTTATGTGATGTGCGTGCCTTTTTAATGATGCTATGGAATAATTTCCGAAGAGTTTTGACTGATGATTATTGAGTAACACTAACATTCTGGACATTCTACAATAGAATACAATCATTCTCCAGGGTTACAAATATCTACTGCATGACAAATACCATTTAAATTGCAATGGTACACATAACAAACGGTAGACCTTTAACGCAGCATGCATCAAAACCCAACTTATACTGAGACGAGATACAGCAGATTATACTACGATGGATGGTTTATGACATACACAAAGTAACCAATCATGCATATATATTGTTTCTCTATGTTTTTTTTAATGATATTTGACCTAACCGGTGTAGAACAGCCATCTCAATCCACACTCGAATAAAGAGATATGAAATACACCGCGTACACATTAATACAATAGTAAACATGTAAGGTCAATAACTATAATACTTCACAGGACTCCAGCTGGAACACCCGAGCATAAACTCAAAATGAATATTGAGGAAGGCGTTACTCTACACAATAGAACCTGGTATATATAAAAAGTACAACACAAGAGTTAAATACAATAGATTTACAAATGCATCAATAAGCAAGCGAAAATCTAGACGTTTTTCTCAATTCAATACATCAATATATAACGAACATACAGTGTGTAATCCCTGAGATTTTCTGCCTATCATATCACCATAAATTGTTCACACGTTCTTCGACGAAACGCGAAAGTTTTCAGAAGGGTTTTTAAAAAACCGATGGAAGCCATTTACCAAAATATAGAATTAAAACTTTTGAAATAAAATAACACACCTATGGCCATCCGAGAAAGATGCTATATGGTAAAAGGCTCATTTTGAAGTTACCTGATTTGGGTGCAGTACCACTGTGCAGCACAATTCAGAAGTGCATTCTATTAAGGCCCCTGGCCGACCAATACCTTGTGAGCGAATTTAGTAAGCTAAAACTGTACGGAACCCCGTTGTGTGTGTATATATATATATATATATATATATATATATATATATATATACATATATGTGTGTGTGTGTGTGTGTCTGTTTTGTATGTATGTGTGTAAGTATGTATGTGTGTGTTTATGTATGCATGTATGTATGTATTGCCAGCTGAGCGAACTGCAGTAACGTTGAATGAAGTGTTTTGCGCAAATACACAATGTATTTCCCGGTTCAGAAATCGAAACCGCAGTCTTACGATCATGAGCCACGCACCTCCACTCTCTCTGTCTGTTTTTGCTACACACATTCAAACGTTTGACTACCGGTGTTCGTTCGTTTACCTCGCTGTAAGTAAGTGATTCAGCAAAAGATATTAAGTGAATGAATATAGGCTTTAAAGAAAAAAAAAAGACAAACAGCATAAGTATTGTCGTTGGTTGGTTGGCTGGTTGGTTGGTTGGTTGGTTGGTTGGTTGGTTGGCTGGTTGGTTGGTTGGTTGGCTGGTTGGCTGGTTGGTTGGTTGGTGTTGGTTGGTTGGTTTTGGTTGGTTATTTGGTTGGTTTGTTTGTTGGTTGGTTGGTTGGTTGGTTGGTTGGTTGGTTGGTTGGTTGGTCCAACTAAAACACTTCAAAGCGGCATTCATGCATGGTTGCACTTCAATGACTGAAACAAGAAATGATGAGAGAGTGAATTAGAAGATAAGACATGGAAACTAACTGAATCCATTCATCCATCTTAAGCTAGGTTAGTGTTTACTCCCCAGAAATATTAAACAAAAAATTCTTTGAATCTAATACCATGCCTCTGCGAATATAACTAATATGATATTAGTACTGAACTATAAATTATTTGTTACTACCAGTCAAATAAATGTGGGTATAGATCATGTAACTGCTTCTGAGAGTTTTAACAATGTCGGAGAAATAAGCAAGTCATAAAATAATGGCATTGGGAATTTTTTCAAAGAATGAAACATGTTGTGTATGTGTATATATGTGTGTATGTGTGTGAGTGTGTGTATGTGTATATATGTGTATGTGTATGAGTGTGTGTATGTGTGTGTGCATGTGTAACTTTTTGAGGAATGTGTCTCTTTTTCATTCTTACTAAAATGCGTTAGCTTACCCATGTAGAGCAAATGGTTCCTCTTACCATTTCTAAGTTGATACCCCTCATTTCCCTTCCTTAATACTAAACTGAGAGGATCGAACATAAGCCACATACTAAAGGGGATAACGAGTCACCCTGGAAAATTCCTCGCTTGATATTAACATTCCCTAAGGGTGTGTCACCTGAGTAAAAATTATATTTTTCCATTTCTTCATGCTAAAGCTAATTAATTCTCTTATGCTTTCTGCAATACTGGATATACTCAACATTCACTTAGCCATGAGTGTGGAATCATGTCATAGATGTTCTAATAATCTATCCATGCTATTGTCAAATTTTCCTTCTTGCTTTTACTTCATGTAGAACTTGTTTTGTCTATGTAATATAGATCATGCGTTTATCTACCCTTCTTCTTGTAACCTTTCTGTTCTTCAGGCGGTAAACTCTGGCTGCCAAGATGCTTATAAATGTTTTCTGAGAGCATTCTTGTTAGCAGCATTCCACACTAATGGTAAGCAAGTGATTGATCTATAATTATTAGCTGTATTACCCATGCTTTTGTCTTTCATAATGAGTACTGTCCTCCCTCTAGTCATCCAATCCTGAAGTTGTTCCTCCAGTCTTCCATGTAAGCTACTAAATTTCTTTAGCCAGTACCCTTGAACTAAATCTAGTCCTAGACCCTTTCCCACTATTTCACTTTACATATGTTTCTCTCCCTTTCCCCCTTTCTTTCTCTCCACACCACCCTTCTGTTTCTCACTCACCTCTTCTGTATTCTAACTTAGTTGCTAACTTACGTCTCTTACCACACATATATATATTGAAATTTTACCATTATTTTCTTCATGCTTTTGAAATGCTGTAACTAATTTCAAATTATTACAATTTGGTTTGGCTTCAATACTACTACTACTACGACGACGACACACGACGACTACTACTACTGCTACAACTACGACTACTATCTCTCTCATCTCTCCTCTCTCTCTCTCTCTCTCTCTGTATATACATTATATATATATATATATATATATATATATATATATATATATATATATATATGTATATGTATATACATATATATAGGCGCAGGCGTGACTCTGTGGTAAGACGTTTGCATCCCAACCACATGGTCCCAGGTTTAGTTCCACTGAATGGAACCTTGGGCAAGTGTCTTCTACTATAGCGATTCGGCAAAAGAACGAATAGAATAAGTATCAGGTTTCAAAATAAGGTCTCGATTAGTTCAAGTAAAATTCTTCAAGGCTATGCTCAAGCATGGCCGCAGTCAAATAACTGAAACAATTAAAAGAATAAAAGAATTTATATACATAGATCCCAATTTTTACAGCGCTCTAACATTATCTGTCTTAACTAATAGTAGCTGGATTTGTTTAACCAGAGGCAGAAATCGATTCGTAACGGGTTACTAGATGTCTATTCTTGAGCAACTTAATCCATGAGAAAATCTCTGAGACATAATATCTAGACTTCCATGTCGCAGTTAAGATTTTCCTGAGAAATTTGATTCCAATCCTTCTGTAACCGATGTTAGATGTGATGAACATATTTACAATGCTTTTCTTTTTAAGTGCGTGTTCTTACGATTTTAGCAAGTCCTCAATATTCTACATTCTGCTTTTCTTATTGAGATTTGAGCTATCATTTTGATATCACTAAACTCATTTTTTTTCTATTAATTGCTACCAACAGTTTTATCACTAGATTTTTTTCAACGTCACTGAAAATGAATTTTATTTATAGTTATTTAAGTAACATATAATGTAATTCTGAATATTCCTTTGTTATTTACATTACGAACTAAAGATAGTCACCACATCAAAAACTTTTTCAGGCTTTCACATCTTGGTGTCCAATATCACGAGATCGACTTTGCTTTTTTATCCCTTCGGGATTGAGAAAATGAACTATTTGAGTACTTCGGTCGATGCAAGTAACATGCCCCCCACAAATTTCAGGCTGTTTTCCTCAAGTAGAAAGTAGTGCTTTTTCAAGACTATTGCATCCAAAACTATTTCCTTAATTTGAAAATTTTTACTGTATATATTCCAAAACATTTTGGAGATCTGCAATGTTACCAAAATAACTAAATCTACTCCTACATCAAATAATATACCATTACACAATTCTTTATTTTCTTACTGATCTTAGCTCTTCTTTATGGCAGAAATTCCATGCAAATCTTCTTGATAAACCCACATTCCGTTTGTAATTGTGCGTACAATTCGTAATGTCTAACATATAGCTTAAACTCATCTATGAACAAATGATCGATACTGTATAGGGTTAATAGCCTTTTCCAGTCTGGTAAGAGATCTAGCATTTCAGGAATTTAGCGATAAGCAGACAAAATACAGCAGGCAGCTATTTTATATTCTTTATTTATTTGGATATGTGTATAATACTTTTTGTTTGTGCAGTTTGTCTGTACGTGTTCTGTGCATAAAAGCATAAATACATACATACAAACATACATACACACGTAGTTATACACAAGCACACACAAACATATATATATATATATATATATATACATGCAAGTATAAATACATATACATTAGTAAATACACACACACATTTATATCTACATATGTGTGTATAAATAAATACACACGCACACACACAGACAAATATATATAATATATATATATATATATATATATATATATATATATATATATATATATATATATTATATATATATATATATATATATAAGAGAATATATAAAACTGGAAATTTTTTAGATAGTATATATATATATGTATATATCTCTGAGTATGTGATATATGTATGTATATACATATAGACAACAACCTCGAACCCACAAGAGTAAGCAAGAGACAGAAACAGACAGGAAGAAGGAAAATGCCACTTTTATTTGAGCACTATGCAAATATTCTTTTAAGAAACTTGTCTTTAAATTTTTCAAAATCTAATAGTTTTCCATATGACTGGAACCGGTGCTGAAATGTGTTTATAAAATTATTTTAGCATTTTCTATCTTGACTTTGATATATATATATATATATATATTGCAAAGATAATCTGGAACTCGACTGAGGAAAGAAAACTCCGAATGACCCGTCCTTGTTTTCTTTGTATTGTCTATCTGGATGTTTGTTGTCCCTTTCTTGTATCACCCAACTGCTGGATGTTTTGCGTTCTTGTCCCATGTATTTTTTGTATCTATATATATATATATATATATATAGATATATATATATATATATATATATACTCAGATATATATATATATATATATATATATATATATTTTAGATTTTTACATATATATATTATTTTTACTAGGTATAATTTTTAATTCATATGAATAATTCCATATGGATATTCCTCTTTAAAAAATGCATATACATTCACAAACATAAAGTGTTCTGAAAGTCCGCATCCCTTCCTCACATGTACATTAGTTTCACACACACACACACACACACACACACAAACAAACAAACAAACAAATAAACAAACAATCACACACATATAGACACACACACGCATATATATATATCGGTGTCTGAAGTGGTGCAAAGTGGCCTGCTTCTTACTCACTCGATATTTGTGCACAAGTTCTGAGATTTCTATTGGAAATGAAACAGTTTATTAACTTCAAAGAAGAACAAAATTTTAATCTTCTTCAAAATAGAATCGCCTGATTCCAATGCGCTTGTGATAGTGCTCGTGAAGGTCCCATAGAAGTCTTTCAACTGAAGGTATCCAAGACACTTGTCACAGCCTCTTTCGTATTCTCAATGTTTTCAAAACCTTTGCCCCGGAGTTTTTCATTCATCCTGGGGAACAACTGAAAGACCCAGATAGCAAGGTTTGCCCTGTATGGAGAGTGAGGAACAGTTTTGTTGCTCTGCTCTGTCAAGTAGTTATTTACCAGGATGGAATAGTAGACTGATGTAGTGTTAGATTTTCAGATCTTCAAGAATACTTTTGTGGTCAGTTCCCACACCAAATTGAAGCTGTATGCTTATTGTCTTTATAGATACATGACGGTCTTCATCCAGCTATGATGTTACCATGTGTGATTTTTCGACGACCCTCTGCCTTCCACACCTCTCGTCTAGTCTTTACCGTCATTGAGCCTCATGTACCGGCGAAATACAAATGCTCAGCTTATACAAGTTCATTGATAAACAGTCTGGAACACTTCATATCCATCTGTAACATTTTTATCCAGTTTCGCACAAGGTTATATTGGCGTGCTTGTAGATTGTCTTCATCTCCCGACTACATTCTGCTAACTAGTCAACTGTGACATGAAGTCTTTACTAGGGTGCGTTCAATTCAGAATAAAAAATAGATGGCAGGTGCACTTACTAGATGAATAGCAATGATATACTAAAATTACAGTAAT
>NC_043002.1:29032186-29042186 GCF_006345805.1 Octopus sinensis | reverse complement strand
AAATATATATAGACAAATATATAAAAATAAATATATATATATATATACAGACATTATGTATATACATATATATGTGCACATGTATGTATATATATATTACAGACACTATATATATATATATATACTCACACACATATATATAATATATATATATATCTATATATATATATATATATTATATATACTCACACACATATATATTATGTATATGTATGTATGTATGTATCACATATTAGAACAAGAATGCATAAAGTATATCAATAAACTCTATATTGAAATGTGCATGTATATATGCATATATATCTATGTGTGCGTGTGCGTGTATGTCTGAGTGTGTGCATTTACAGTATGTTTGTATGTGTATGTATATATATATGCGTACAATGACACACGCACTCAAACACACACACACACACAAACACACACCACACACGTTATAGGCGTAAACGTAGAAATACGAAATCTAAAGTAGAACATATTATTCGCAATGTCATGTTATTTATTTGCTCTGTGTTTGAATTTGTCCGCCTGGCCGGTGTTTCCATGGCGGAGATTAGCAATCGCATAGTTAAAACGATACTGGGCCTTTTGGCACGCCTTTTAATATCTGTTGTCCAAGTGGTTAACCAATATTCACCTATCCTTGTAAGCCAAGATAAAATCACTCGGCATTATCTGCCATTGAACAATAAGCATTAAGTCACACCACACACACACACCACACACACACACACACACACACACACACACACACACACACACACACACACAATAAAAAGGGGATAGAAAAAAAAACAACACCCTGGAATAAAATGTTGGAGATATGCATACATGTTTATGCGCAGGAGAAATATAGAGGTAATAAGAAATAGGTGAGAGTGAGCGAGACTGAACGAGAATGTGCGAGATATTGAACGAGAGAATGCGTAAAAAAAGGAATAAAAAAAGGCATTAGGTGATCTCTTACAATAGCTAAGCTAAATGAGACAAAAGAATAACTGAAGAAAAGAGAGAAAACTATGTATACAAATAGTAATACATAAAAAATACAATTACATATAGATATGTATATATATAAATGTACGCATATGCGTATATATATATATATATATATATATATATGTGTGTGTTGTGTGTGTGTGTGTGTGTGTGCGTGTGTGTGTATACATATTTACATATGCATATGCATACACACAAACATACACACACACATATATATACACTTATACATAGATGTGTATATGTGTATAGGTATATGCTATATGGACATGGACATATATATTCACATATATTTATATCATATATGTTTATATACACACACAATATATATGCATATATATAGATATATATTCGCATATCCTCATATCATATATATATATATATATATATATATACATATATATATATATATATATATATATATATATATAATATATAACACATATATACACACACATAGTATATATATATATATATATATATACAACACATATACACACACATATATATATGTATACATAGCTTCGTATTTATCTACACAGGCACACGTACACACGCACTGTGAAGTAAATTAAAGCAAATGAACGAATTAAAGAATACAGCATACACACTCACAAGTGCGCATGCACACACTCACACACACACACACACACACACACCACGCACACACATACATACACACACAAGTTCACACAAATACACAAACGCACATGCACTTACACTCAATGTTGTGCATATTAATGCTGCATTGAAATGTCTGTAACTGATATTTTTTTTTATATCTTCTTGTCTATCTACACCCCATCTTATCTAGTATGTCCTCTAAATTCATTAGGATTATTAATATTATCAATACTAGCACTATAATTGCTATATATTTTTCATGACCATTATTAATGTCATTTAACCTTCACTATATTAAGTCTCTTTTACATTAATTCTGCTATACACCAATATCTGAATTCTATGGAATATAATATTCCCTGTTTTTTTTTGTTTTTTTCTTATATATGATTTGCATTCACGATAGATTTATTTCTCTGTCTCTTTTCCACTCATCCTCTGTAAATATATATAAATCTGTGCGGACTACAGACGTATATTTCTGTGCATATGTGTGTGTGTGTGCGTGTGTGTGTGTGTTTGCGTGTGTATGAATATGTGTGTGAGTATACATATATATATATATATTTATATATATATATATACATATCTGTATGATTGTATATATGCATATATATATATATATATGTATTTATGTATATATGCATGTATGCATATATGTATGTATGTATGCATGCATGTATGTATATTCTTAAATTACGTCTATCATTCCAATTCTACCACATGAGAAATGGTTGTTTTTGCTTTTATGAATGTTGCATATAAATATGAGCAATATTTTTTATTAGTATAGGCATTTCTTTACAGATTATTGACATATAATCATATATGTGCGCACACACAATCATATATTTAAATACCTGTATGCATGTACATATATAAATATGAGTGTTCAATATAGTAAATTATAATTTTTATACATCGATTTATGTGTATAGTATATCATAATGATAATGATAATATTATATTGATATTATTATCTACTATATTATATTACGCGCGCACGATTTCACACACACACACACACACAAACACACACGCTCACACATATAGGGAGAGAGAAGAAGGAGAGTTAAAAGAAGAATAAGAAAGATAGAGAACTAGTATGTAGATGGGAATGTGAGAGAGAAAGAGAGAGAAAGAGAGAGAGAGAGGAATAGGGAGAGTGATTGAGACACAGACGGATAGGTAAATGTAGAACGTGATACGTTGCATCGACAGAAAAAAAATTCAAGAATATAAATCAAGATATCACACTGATATATTAACAAACATTACTTCTATAAGTGAACAAAACATAAATGTTAGCCTCCCTTCCAACGATAATTACGAAAATATGTAAATGAATATATAAATAAATAGTTGAAGAAGCAAAAGAATAATAGAACAATGGAATCTGGAGAAACGCTCTTTGGTTACTAGCCAATCGCGCCATCCAAAGTCTGGGTCTAGCCAAACAACCGTGGTTGAGTTTTTTGTAATGCCACAGAGGAGCGCAAGTTGTATTGGTTAGTCAAGGAAGATTTATCATAACGGTCACTTGATTCGGGGAGAGAAATGCGGGGGTGACGAAAATAACGCGAGACCGAGCTATAAGGCAATGACGCATGCTATTCTACCATCCAACATACCTGTCAACCAATCAACCATTGCAAACATACAAACATGTCGTCGATACAAACACTGACTGACAAAAGAAAATATATTTTTGAAAATATGTTCACGCACGCATGCCTGTATTGAGTTCTCTTTCTTTCCCTTTTGAAAGTGTATATATATATATATATTTATACATATATATATATATAAGTGTGTATGTGTGTATATATATATATATATACGTAGCATAAAAGATAGGTATCAGAAAACTTAATTGTATCATGAAATCATACATGCATACACACACACACGCACACATACTCATGCACATACACACACATGCATACATATATATGTATATGTATATATGTGTGTGTGTATATATATACCTGTATACATACCTGTATATACATACAATATATATATATGTGTATATATATATCCATATATATACACACACTCACAAACACAAGCACACCCACACATACACACATCTAATGAATATACTACGTGTACGCAAGCTCCTGCTTTTCTGAATGGCAGCTGTGATGAAATATAAACTTTTAGCAATTAAAATATCAAAAGTTAAGTATATGTTATACACAAAACAATTTTTTTGGCTATATGTACATTTGTTATGAGTTCTAGAAACTTGAACTAGTATCCGGAAAAGATATATTTAATATATTTAATAAATTTATATATTACATTAAATCATGCGACATGATGTAATTTCTGCTGACCTTTCAGTTCAGCTGTTATTGCTCTAAACATTACCAAGCTAATTTTGCACGAAGCAGTAATTTTATTATATATATATACACATACTAGCGCGCGCAGTATATGTCTGTATGTATGTATGTATATATATATTATCATAAATATTTATATAAATGCATATGTATACATACATACCTACAGGCATGTATGTGTGTTTGTGTTTCAGTGCGTATGTGAATGATGTCTAATAAGGGAAAGGGTGCGTATGCGGGGACAAAAAAATCTGTGATAAAAAGGAAGATGGAGGGGATACATGTATAGTCCTATTCTTTCTCCCCTTTCTCTCTCTCTCTCTCTCTCTCTCTCTCTTTCTATGTATCTCTCACACATACATACACGCATATAATCACATACTCGTATACAGAGAGAGCGAGAGAGAGAGATATTGAAATAAGACAGGCAGACAAATAGATAGACAGAGACAGAGATTGAGAGGGAGATTCACATAAACTAATATATATGAGAGCATTTTTTAAACATTTCTATATGTTCGCGCCCTCCCTTCCCCCCTTTATATTTGTGTGTATTTGGGTCTCTTGTGCTCTTATGTGTGTGTGAGTGCGTGTCTGTGTGCATATCTATCCGTCTGTCTGTCTGAATGTTTCTGTTTATTTCCGTTTCAGTTACTCTGTGTGTGCAGTTATTTGTTACTTTATTGCATTCCTTCAACATTACCAAGTTCAGTACTGCGAAACATCGTGGTTTTGTTCATGTTGTTACATTTAATAACCAATATATCTATTATTAAATGTCATCATTTGTCTATTTTTCTCCTTTATCTTTCTATGTATATTTGTACACAGAAAGATAGCGGGGGTGAGGGGAGATATATATCTACTTTCTCTACATCTATTTATGTGTATTTATTTGTACATAACAGTCTGCCTCCTATCACACGACTGAAACCCTATTTACCTACGTAGAAACAACAACGTGTATAGAAACATAGATTTATACATGCAACACAACTTTTATGCATACATACATATACACATTTATGCCCATCTAAGCTCGACATGGTGTGGTTTGTTTGTTTTCCACTTATAATATCGCAATGTGCTCGGGCAGAATCTTGTGGAGCTCAGTATATAACAATCATTTCTAATTTAGGAAAAAGCTCAACATTTCTAGTTTTTGTTGATATCATAAAACCCAGTACTTCATTGATTCTTTATTTTAACGACCCTGAAAGGATGAAAAACTAAGGTGACCTAGACGGGATTTGAACTAATCACATAAAGCGTCGGAAGAAATACCACAAGGAATTTAAACCGACTTCGATTGGTTCCACCAGCTTTCCGCCAGCATAATTTTACGTTAACATTCAGGAATTTGAAGGCTGCGAGCTGGCAGAAACGTTAGCACACCGAACGAAATTCTTGGCGGTATTTCGTTCGTCTTTACGTTCTGAGTTCAAATTCCGCCGAGGTCGACTTTGCCTTTCATCTTTTCGGGGTCGATAAATTAAGTATCAGTTGTGTACTGGGATCGACTAATCGAGTGGCCCCATCACCAAAAATTTCGGGCCTTGTGCATGGAGTAGAAACGAATATTCAGGAAATTGGACAGGATAAACCTGAAGCGGAAAACCGAAATATTTGTAAAAACGAAAAGATTAGTCGGTGACATATCATACGGTATGTGACATCAACATGACGTCTATGTTCTGTTCTAAAACACGTCAAAATTTAACAAAGGAAGAATTAGTTCTCACCCACCTCTCTCTTCTTTCTCTCTGTAGCCATATGTGAATGTGCTTTGGGGGGGGGGTCTTTACAAATGACGTTTTGCAGTTAAACATAGATGAAGATGAAATCTGCAAATTTCCTTAGCATTAGCTTTCGTCACCACTGACGAGCTTTGAAAAAGGGTCTGGATCAATTTCCAACTGTTCTTTCAGTTCACGACACGCACTCAATCGTGATTGCTATTGATCTTCCGTGAGCAAGCGGGGCACAAATTTTGCTGCAACTCTTTTCATTCGCAATTCCTCGCTCAAAATTTCTTTTGCAGGAGCTCCCGGACACACCAGTCATATCACAAGTCTATTGTTTGGTGACGGTCCTTCAAGATCAGTTCACGAATTGTTGTGATGTTTTCATTCATTCGGCAGGTCGACAGTCGCCCTGAATGAGGTTGGTCATCAAGTGACAAGGGACCATTCCTAAAGCGTGAAAACCAATCGTAAACTTGTGTTTTGCTCATGGTACCGTTTTTGTAAGATGTTTGAAGCATGACAGCTGTTTCGGTCGCCGTTTTCTCCAGAAAACAGAATTTTCCTGCAGAAAACAGAATTTCACGGAAGTACGCTGTTCCTTCGTTTCAGCCAACGTAAAAATCGAAGAACAAGGGAGAAGCACTGCAAAACAAAGACGCACCCCTTAGCAGCACAACCTCAAAAGAGAACGTCGGTCGGCAGACTGAGGCCTGATCTACAACAGGCGTATCCCACATATAATGTTTCCGTGTACTTTTGAGTAATGTGTGTGTGTGTGCATGTGTGTGTGTGCACGTGTGTATGTGTGCACGTGTGTGTGTGTGCACGTGTGTGTGTGTGCACGTGTGTGTGTGTGTAGCTTGTGTGTGTGTTAGGTGTGTATGTCTATCTATGTGTCCACTTTTGTATGTATATATATAGATGGGCTTGGCCAGAGCTAGTTACATGCCTTTTATTTCACGCTCCCCCGTTATAAATTGAAAAATAGCACGTCACACTTGACCAGACAGTAAAGACACCTATTGCCGTTAAAACATACATTGAACAATACATGTAAACATGTAAGCATTTAAATTTACAGAGCAAGCCAACGGCCACTATATATGAGTGAATGTACATATACACACATATAAATATATACACATAGATAAACAAAGCGTGTCATAAGCACACAAACATATGAGTTCGCTTATATATACACATACTCATCTTTGTATATGTGTGTGTGTGAGCGCGCACACACAGCAGACACACGCACACACGTACACACATACATATCCGTTTAGTGTTGACTGTCAAGAAAAAAGAAGTAATCGATATCATAACTGAAATTAATAGTTTTTTTATCGTGTTTATTTTGGGCGAGTCAGTCTCTTGCTACTCCGAGTTTCACTTGCAGATGTATAGGGTCTTGAGGTAAGTTACCACACGCACACACATACGAGGAATTGCTGAAATGTTCTTGGCTTTAAGTGTATCGCGAAAGGCCTGGTTGAAGGAGCAACCTTCCAAGTTCTTTTACAGAGTTTAGAAACACTGAAGGACTGCTGCAAGTCGAATAAATCATAATTAAGTGATCCTCCCGTATATTCTTTTACCCAAAGCCAGAAACTTTTCAGAGCCCTCGCCGCAACTCCCGTATATACACGAATAAGAGACACTCAAGTCATCTGGCATAACCTCTAAAATGCCTATGCATCATTCCTTGGGAGCTGATTTTTGCACTATACTCTGCTCTTTACTATGATGATAAAATCGTGATCTTAATGTAATCTACCATTTCCAGATTTCGCTTTGATACGTACAATGATTGTATTGAGAGGTTTAAGAAGCTGTTCAGAATAATGATATCCACAGTACAGTTTGTACTGCTATTATTCATGCTTTAATGTATAATCTTCCCACAATACTGGAAACGTAGTGTGGCCCCAGAAGACATCACATGGCCACGAAATGAGTTTCGTTTGAGGTATTCTGCTTAGAAATTATAGAGGTACTGATTTCAAAATTGGGTGTTTATATACAATGCCCCTGAATGCCAAGTTTAACTGTGTGAAATCTGCTTCTGTTACACAGCGATTTCACAACAATTTTCTCTGTCTCCCTCCGCCCCCTCTCTCTCTCTCTCTCACACACACACACAAACACACACACATACACTTTGATAAAAGCCTTTCTAACTGTGAGGATGTTCATCATCTCATGCAAGGTTTGAATATTTAAGCCGGTGGTGCAAAACTTGAGGGAAATTTGGCTGTGATTTCTAAAAGACTGAACCATGTAAAACTTATTCTGTTACCTCGTCTTGGTAATTGGCTGCGTGGTGAAGAAAATAGTAAACCACATTGGTGATATTTCTGATGCTGACGATGATGGCGCTGATAATGGTGTGCGTCTGGATGAAAGTGGACCTATCCCGGGACCATATGAATGGGAAACAAAATTCTTACCACACAGCCACTCCTAAAACTTATTATCAATTCAGAACGTTACGCCAGTGCCTATGATGATGATGATGATGATGATGATTATGATGATGATGATGATGATGAGATGATGACGACGACGACGACGACGATGATAATGATGATGATTATCATCATCATCATCAGCATGATAACAGTGCTGTTTCTCTTGCAATGTTATTGATTAAAAAGATAACACGTTTATCAAAATATAAGGAATACATAATATTTTTAAAAATATGTATAAGTCTATATTATACTATTACAATTGTTGATGTTTTTGTTGTTATTCTTGACTTTGTTGATAATATTGATATTTAACTCCACGGTCAACTACGATGAAGGAGACCTATGATCAAAACGTATTCCATCCTTGACATTTTCGTTAACTTTTAAATATATCTATGGACTGCCTTATCCTGTGTGTCTTCCATTCTGTTTTATAAAACAGTAAGAGGATGATTTGTAGATTTGACTGCTGTTACATGCAGAATGTGCAACTGCTTAGAGGATCACTCTTCGACTCGTTGTTATTTATATCAGTGTTGCTAGCAATGTTGTTTGTTCAATTTTCATCTTTCTCATGATCAGCAATCAGAGAACACACACTTCAAGAACATAATGAAAAAGGTTGAGAGCTTAGCATTGCCAAATGAAACCCAAGCTACGATGTAAAACCCTTACTTGAGACGCTGAACTGTGAGATCGAAATGGTAACGGCATGCCAGCGACAAGAATATATTTTACCATATGCTTATACTTCCACATATATCTAGAGGTACAACTGTACATGTATTTATGTATATGTATGTGTGTATGAGTGTGAGTGTGTGTGTGTGTGTCTGTGTATGTATATATACGTTGCGTGCGCATGTGTGCTTACTTAATGAGTAATGTGTCTCCATAATTTTAGCCCTACTATGTCTCTGACAGTGTCTGCCTGTGTATTGTATATATGTATATATATATATGTATATGTATGTATGTATGTATTTATATATATGTATAATATATATATATATGCATGTATGTATGTATATATATATATATATATATATATATAATATATACGTACATACATGCACACACATACATATGTGTGTGCGTGCATGTGTGTGTATGTACAGGCGCAAATATGTATATATGTATTTATGCATGTACAGATGTGTGCATCTATCTATATATCTGTTTGACTATGTGATCATTGCTGCGTTTTCCCTCGTTGGTGTACATCACCCTGCCTCTCCCTGTATTTATCTTAGAGTCACTCTCCCCAATTCCATATCTCCAACCACTTCTTTCTCCATTCACTCCCCTTCACACCAATCCTCTGTCAACATTGTCATCATTCAAATCACGTTGAATCAAATGCTTGCATTGCCCATGTTGGACATTAATTACATACACGTATCTCACATATAAACAAACTTACGTATGCAGGCACTCAACTCATATGTATATAGTCACATATATAGAAACAGAAAACGTATTCTCGCAGATACATATAGAGAAATATACACACAAAATCATACATACAAGCATACATACATACATACATGCATACATGCATGCATACATACATACATACATACATACATACATACATACATATTTACATACATACATGCATACATACATACATACATACATACATACATACATGCATACATACATACATACATACATACATACATGCATATATATGCACTTACATACAAATAGAAAGACAGGAACTCTGTTGGCTACGAAGAAAAGTGTTCCATTTGATCCGTTTAACAGAACAGTCTGCTCGTGAATTCCACGTCCAAGTGGCTGA
>NC_043002.1:29031039-29032086 GCF_006345805.1 Octopus sinensis | reverse complement strand
ATCAACACTCACATACACACTATGTGGGACACAAAGACGCTTAATCATGTCCATATACACACATTTATACACACGCTAGTCACTTATATTGATAAGTAGTATACATAAAGACGTATATTTTGACGTATATGCGTATATATTTATATGCTTATATACTCTCTTACGCACTCTCTTACACAAATATAAATGTATAATCATGCGTATACGCAGAGAATCATTTATACACACGCTTATACACTCATTTGCATTGAGAGATTTCCTTAAGTAGATATATTACAACTTTGCAATTATATTATCTGAAAACGTTGAATTAGACATAAACACACACATACGCAAATGTATGGTGCGTGTGTGTGTGTATATTATATATATATATATATATATATATATATATATACATATTTGCATACATAATATGTGTTGTATAGATACATACATGCGTACATATATATATCTATGTATGTATATATGCATATATATATATATGTACATATATATATATATCTATATATATATCATATATATATATACATACATATACATAGATAGATAGATAGATAGATAGATAAATAGATAGATTTATATGTGTATAAAAACTACTTTAGGTATTATATATACATGCACGCACACATGCACAGGCACACACACGCACACACACAGACACACACACGCATACACACACACATATATATATATATATAAAGTTAATATACATAAAGCATTATTGAAGTACACGTCCACAACCTTTGAAACATACGTACACACCCCCATACAATCATTAATTTGTAAGTGTTGTATGTTTGCGTATTTGCATGTGTGTGTGTGTGCATAAGTGTTCATGTGTGTGCGTTTGTATATGTGTGTATGTGTGTGTGTGTGTGCGTGTATGTGTATGAGTGCGTATGTACCTAATATTTATTTTATGTGGACGTATGGTTATTTAATATAAAAATCCATATATATATATATGTGTGTGTGTGTGAGTGCGGTCGTTTGTATATATATATATATATATACTTATTATATATAATATATATATATATATAT
>NC_043002.1:29001039-29026039 GCF_006345805.1 Octopus sinensis | reverse complement strand
GGATTCTTTCTGTAGTCAGTTTAACAGGCAATGCCAACAGCACCACACCATTCTATATCCAAATTTCGCCATATTGCCGTCTCCGCTCCTACCAACACCCAACACCAACACCAGCATCAGCACCACCAATAACTGCGACCAGAATCGCAATATTTGCCCCCCGATAAGTAACAACAAGAAAAAGAGTACAAGCTACTACTACTACTACTACTACTACTACTACTACCACCACTACTACTGCTGCTGCTGCTACCAGCACTCTCACTAACACCACTACAATCACCACCATTACCACAACCACCATCACTATCACCACCACCACTACTAATAATAATAATGATAATAGATGAATATAATAATAATAATTATTATTATTATTATTATTATTATTATTATACTAATACTACTTCTATTACTATTATTATAGCTACTATTGCTACTACTACTACTACTACTACTACTACTACGACTACTACGAATACTACTACTATGGCAGTGCAAACAACACGTACGCACCCGCATGCACACACTAGCGCTCAGTGCACGCATTGCTACCGTCACTCACACCTCGCTTGATGGCTAACATCTTCATCACACCTCAGTATGAAATGTACTACAACCTATACACACGCTACTATAACCACCAACATCACCACACCACACCACATCACTTCCACTCGTTCCACCATCATCACTAGTATTACACTCAGTTCGACTGTCATCAACAACGTCGCCACCATCGCAGATACTACAAACATCACAACCGCCATCGCTACAAACATCGACACCAGCACCACCACTACCACCATTCCATCAGCAACATTATGAACACGGCAAACATGAAAACCACCGCATCCACCTCGGATTATTTCTGTAATCCTGTACACCAGTACAAACAGCCACCCGCCACCACCACCACGACCACCATCACCATCAACCCTTGCGATATCCTTGTAGATACCCTCTAGAATCTCAACCAGCCATCATAAATTCTATTACGATTAACCTCATCGCCATTATCAACGTCATCATCGTCGTCGTCGTGGTCATCGTTGTCGGCGTAGTCGTCCTCATAATCAACTCCATCATCATCATCATCATCATTGTTGTCATCATCATCATCATATCATCATCATCATCATCATCATCATCATCATCATCATCGTCGCCGTTGTCTTTATCATCATCATCATCCTCATTAACACCATCATCGTCATCATCATCATCATTACCACCACCATCATCATCATCATCATCATCACCACCATCATCATCATCATCATCATCATCATCATCATCATCATCATCATCATCATCACATCATCATCATCATCATCATCATTATCGTCAGCGTTACTATTACATCAGCAATGCCACACCCAGCCGCCTCCGTGCCAACACCGTATTTCAAAGCTACTACTACCCTTACAAGATCCACTCCAGGTCTTCATTTGCACTTCTTCCACTTACATGTTTTATTTCTTCTTTTTTAATTTTGACCTCTTCCACCCTCACATTTAACCCTCCACCTTCCTCTTGTTTTCCCCCACGCCCATCTCCTTTACCACTTTTCCCAGATTCTGTCTTTCACCAATTTTCCTTTTTCTCCATTTTCTTTTTTTTAATTTTCTTTTACGATTTTATTTCAGACGGTTTATTTTAACCTTTACTTCATTTTAAGTGAGCAGGAGGTGGAGTAAGAGGTGAGAGATAAAGAAGAAGTTGCAATATGGCGAGATGTGAGATGAACCAGCGGGGTACAAGGTGGAAGGGGTAAAGAGGGTGAGCGTATCTTTCTGCTGATTTATGACGACTGCTTTCCCCCTTCCCTTCCCTCCCCTCCCCTTCTTTCTGTCTCTCCCGCTATAACTACTCTCCCTTCTCTCTTTCTCACTCTCTCTACTTCTCCTTCACCTCTCACACTCTCCAATTCCTCCATAATTACCACCACCCACGTGCGTCTTGCTGATTGAAATTTTATTTTTTATAGTTCTTTTTTTTTATTTCAAATAAGAACTCAAATATAGTTAATTTGATTTATATTGATGAAAGCAGAACGGTGTAAAACTAAACAATATTATAAAAGCGACCATCAATGCATGTCACAATGAAACTGAGTTTTGATGGCACGGAGGGGATGTGTCTAGTCAGCAGTTACTTCGGACGCGACCAACATCTCAACTCTGCTACCATCTTTAATAAAGTTAGCATCATCACTGTCATTTTCACTATTAACATCATCAGCATCACCAACACGACAACAACACTAACAAAAACAGTAATGATATCAACAACGAACTGACGCGGTCGCTCAAGCTAATAGAAATAACAGTAGTCAAATCACTTTGAAATCAGGCTGCCATTTTGCAAAGATAAGAAAAGAGGACTATTTTATCATTTCGTCGTAGAAATTCACCAAAAGACGGAATGGTCACGGCAAGAACGTTTTTGATCCTCAGTCTGCGAGATCCGGGTTCATCTGGGCTAAACGTCGCGAACAACTACAGCAACAGCAACAGCAGTAGCAACAACAATGAAGAAACAGGGGATTCGTTTACGCCGTTGCTCTACGATACTCTTTTACTGTTTTACTTGTTTCAGTCATTTGACTGTGGCCATGCTGGAGCACCGCCTTTAGTCGAGCAAATCGACACCAGGACTTACTCTTTGTAAGCCTAGTACTTATTCTAGTACTTAGTCTATCAGTCATTTTTGCCGAACCGCTAAGTTACGGGGATGTAAACACACCAGCATCGGTTGTCAAGCGATGTGTGTGTGTGTGTGTGTGTGTATTTATGATTGTGTGTCTGTGTTTGTCCCCCCAACATCGCTTGACAACCGATGCTGGTGTGTTCATACATATATGCGACGGGCTACTTTCAGTTTCCGTCTACCAAATACACTCGTAAGGCTTTGGTCGGCCCGAGGCTATAGTAGAAGATACTTGCCCAAGGTGCCGCAACAGTCAAATCTACCTTAAATCACATCATTTACAAAAATATTTTTGTCAGTTTACAAAAATAAGAAATGGTCTTATTAGTTAATCTTGTCATAGATATCCAACAAAGGACAGTATGGTCACGGTTGGAACGTCAGTGAGGTTTGAGTTGACATGGGTTAAACATCTACAACAACAATATTAACACCAGCAACAATAACATTCGCAAGAAAAGCAACAATGACGAAAATAATAATGAAGAAACAGTCACGCGAGTTTTTAGAAATAACAGTCCAACCTCACTCATATTACATCCTGCCATTTGACAAAAAAATGCAAAGTGTTTATTGGAAAATGGTGTCATAGATATACATCAAAAGACGGAATGGTCACGGCTGGAATAACTTTGATCATTGGTCTGCAAAACGTCAACAACTACAAAAATGACAAAAAGAACTACAATAAGAACTTCAACAACAATAGCAATGATGAAGGAGCTACGGTAATTAATTCTGGAAGGAATACAATAAAAATATAAATGCCCCCCCCACCTACACAGAGACATAGTCAGACACACAGATACACGTGTGTGTATTTGTGTTTGTATACATGTGTGTATACATATGGGTATACACATACACACACACACACGCACATACACATACACACACACACACATACACATACACACACACACACGTACATACACATACACGCACAGACGTGTATCAGAATAAGGGACTTCAATCAGAGCTGTATTAGGTCGTCTGGTTGAGGAAGACAAACTAAGGTTGCTTTAATACTACCAAAAACTGACAATAGATATGGCTTATGCATACATTAGCATAACTTAAAAACAACAGAATGCAGTCGGTATTGCGGTTATTGTTCTCACCATACTATACTATATATAACCGCTAACCTTATCATAATTGTTGTTAATAATAATGTCGTTGCTAAGTCAAGGAGGACAAGCCGAAGCGCTCTCAAGACTTGCTGAGTATAGCAACCGAATTTTCCATAATTTATATACCCAACTATCTTTAACAAAAGAGCCAAAGAAAATTATAAGAGTAACTTAGGTTAAAAGTCTGCTGGTTCAGGTTTGAAGCTAAACAGCGAAAACGTTAGCATCGTCGTCATCGTCTTGTTATTGTTGTTGCCGCCGCCGCCGCCGCTGCTGCTGCTGCTGTTGTTGTTGTTGTAGTTGTTATCATTATTGTTGTTGTTGTTGAGCTGGCAGAATCGTTGGCACGCCGGGCGAAATGCGTAGCCGTATTTCGTCTGCCGTTACGTTCTGAGTTCAAATTCCGCCGAGGTCGACTTTACCTTTCATCCTTTCGGAGTCGATAAATCAAGTACCAGTTACGCATTGGGGTCGATGTAATCGACTTAATCCGTTTGTCTGTCCTTGTTTGTCCTCTCTGTGTTTAGCCCCTTGTGGGTAGTAAAGAAATAGGTATTTCGTCTGTCGCTATGTTCTGAGTTCAAATTCCGCCGAGGTCGACTTTCCCTTTCATCATTTTGGGGGTCGATAAAATAAATCCCACTTGTGAACTGGGGTTCGATGTAATCGACCATCCACTAGTAGAAAGAATCATTATTATTATTGGGGACCTGGCAGAATCGTTAGCACGTTGGACGAAATGCTAAGCGGTCTTTCGACCGTTCTGAGTTCAAGTTCTGCCGAAGTTGACTTTGCTATTCATCCTTTCAGGCTCGATGAAATAAGTACCAGTATAACACTGGGTTCGATGTAATCGTCTCATCCTCTTCCCCAAAATTGTTCCCCTTGTGGCAAAATTTGAAACCATAATTATTATTGTTGTTGTTGTTCTTTTTCTTCTATTTCTTCTAATTCTTCTTCTTGCTGTTGTTCTTGTTGCTGTAGTAATAGTAGTTGGTATCGGTATTAGTGTTGCGGCGGCGAGCTGGCAGAATCGTTAGCCCGTCGGGCAAAATACTTACCGGCATTTCAACTGTCCTTGCGTAGTGAGTTCAAATTCCGCTGAGGTCGATTTTACCTTTCATTCTCTCAGGGTCTATAAAACAAGTACCAGTAAAACACTGGAGTCGATATAACCAACTAATGCCTTCCTCATAATTTCAGACCTTGGATTATTATTGTTGTTGTTGTTGATAGTGGTGGTGGTGGTGGTGGTTGTAGTTGTGGTCGTGGTGGTCGTTCTAATGGTGTTGTTGAAATTGACTACCCACTTCTCTAAACTAGCTGTCTTGTGCCAAACTTTGAAACCATCATCATCGTCATCGTTGTCGTTATTATTGGTGGTGTTAGTAGTAGTAGTAGTAGTAGTAGTAGTAGTAGTAGTAGTAAGGAGGCGAGCTAGAAGAATCGTTAAGCAAGCCGGACAAAATACTTAGCGGTATATCGCCCATCTTAACATTCTGAGTTCAAAAGCCGCCATGGATGACATTGCCTTTCGTTATTCCGGGGTCGATAAGATAAGTATCAGCTAGATACTGTGGCTGATGTACTCGACTTATCCCCTTCCCGAAATTGCTGGCATTATGCCAAAATTTTAAATCATTATCATTATTTTGGTTTGGCTCAGGTTCGGTCTTATTCCTTGTAGGATTAATGTGGGTAATGGACTACTACATGTGACCTTAGGTATCCACACGTTTCCGGCAGTCTTTCAAGTTATAATACTTGCTGTCCCTAAGAGGCAAACTTTCTATAGGAGCTCTACCGGGCCTTCTATTTCAATCTCCTTCAGCCATTTGTCTATCTTGGCTCACTGTTCCCTACGCACTAATTATTACAGGTACGACATTTACTGTTCGCATATTCCAAGTTCTTCCTATTTCAAATTTTAAGAGATTGTATTTTCTTTATCTTTCTTCCCTTGTTTTTTTTTTACGATCCTGGAATCAAACGGGCAGAATGGGTCGATAAGTAAGCAAATTCGTTTTTCCTCATCTACAATCGTTATATCCGGTCTATTATTTTCTAATTTCTCGTCCGCTTGAATAGTTAAGTCCCACAAAATCTTACATTTCTATTACTCTAGTACTCATTCGACTCGATGATTGTATAATGTGTTTCCATCTTCAAATCTCCATTTCTGGCACAGATTCCTGTTTACAATTTGGCCGTACCTCCATTTCCTGTGCCAACCTGGGTCATACTGCCACAATGTGCCAGTCTCGTTCCAAGATCCACAGATGTTTGACGAATATATTTGATGAGAATATTCAATGAAAATGTTTGATTAAGATATATGAAGGTTTCTGATGAAAATGTTTGATGGTTATGACCACTATGATCCGGTTTTAACCAGTCTGATCCGGTTTGGTCCAGTCTAAACCAATCTGATCCAGTTTCTGTTGGTCTGAAATGGTCTGAACCGGTTTCGACCGGGCTGATTCGGTCGGGACCGGTTTGTTCCAGTTTGGATCAGTCGGATCCGTTTCGACTAGTCTGGACCGGCTTTTTCGGGCTCGAAATATTTCTAAACCTTGTACAGTAAAGGCGCGTGGCTTAGTGGTTACAGTATTCAGCTCACGATCATAAGATCATAAGTTCGATTTTCAGCATGTGTTGTGTCGTTGAGCAAGACGCTTTATTTCATGTCGCTCAGGTTCACTCAGCTGGCGAAAATGAGTCGTGCATGTGTTTCAAAGGGCCAACTTTTTCACCTTCTGTGTTATGCTGAATCTCTCTGAGAACTACATTAACGTTACACATGTCTGTTGATTGCTTAGTTACTTGCACGTTAACGTTCATAAGGAGGCTGTTCCGTTTATCGCATCAGCTGGAACCCTTCTCGTCATCAGAGAGAAAATTTATTAGTTTATTAACGACAGTTCTGATAAAAAGAGACCACGTTTTGTGTCAGAGAAATCAAAAAATATAACAACCAGCTTTTTTTAGTTAAAAAGTTCCTTTATGGTGTCTGGTAGAGAAATACAAACTGGTATTTCTGTATAAGGCCAGCATTTGTAGAGAAGTGAACAGTGCAATGTTTTTGTTGTGTTTAACAGAAGGGAATTGATTTTAAAAATAAAAACCACATTTTACTTCATCACACACTCAACATTAAAATAAGAAATAAAATGTATAAATTTGTGAATTCCCGCAAGTAAAAATATAATTTATGAGAAGTGACAGCTATTTTGAAGAAGCTCTTCGTCTTGTGTCATCCAAAAAGTGAGATTGTGGCTATAAATGAAAATGAAATATAAGAACATGATTCGCCTTCAAACATATTGTTTGGTATGCCATTAATTAGCTTCCATCTTAATAAAGCCAAGCATGGAATTTGGGTTAGAATGCTATATTTAACCACATGACACATATGACTTATATCAGACTGTTCGAGAACTATTCGGCATCTCAACTAAATTTACCATGGATACTTACATAGAAACAAATCGTACATTCACTTACTCACTCACGCTCGCACACACAGACACACATCGGTATAAGTATATTTGTGGAGGTGAGTGAATGTGAGTGCATACGTAAGTATACGTATATGTATATATATATATATATAATATATATATATATATATATATATATATATATATATATATATATATATTATATATATATATATATATATATGCATATATATATTTGTATGCATTTAGTGTATATACAATAAACAATGAAGGGACATGGGAGGGACGTATTTCTTAAGTCTTTTATGGAAAGAGAATACTTTTTAACGTTTCAGAAGTTTATTCTTCAGAAAAAAATAAAACAAAGAGTGAGTTAGGAAGACAGATAAAATGCCTATATACAATATATATATATATATATTTCCACTTATTTCTTTTTTTTCTAAAATTTTCGTTGCGTGTTTAAGTGAGTTTATGTGTGTGATTATATGTGTATTGTTGCATGTATATATGCAAGCATGCAAAATGTATAACTGGTTAAATAACTATTTTCTTCACTATGTATACACAGGTTAATCTAAATGGGTTTTTTCTGTAAATTTAATCCGCCGAAACACAATATAAGCAGTTATACACAATTGTTATACAGTTATACAAATTTCGGGAATATTCTGACTAAATGGAAACCTAAATTTATTACCGATTAAAGCAAGATTTTTCGTCCACATAAAGTAGCTATTTAAAGCAAACAAAAATTATGCCCGGTTCATAAGATCAGTATAAAATATTATTAAAACGTATTAAATATGAGCTACTTCGAAGCTCATAATTAATTGAAATTTATTAATTTCCATAAAGTTTTGTGTGTTTGTATTTCACAAATAGGAAAAATTTTATATCGGAGTTAATATCTCCCACTCCTGCAAAACCAGTAGTTATTTTTCCTGGTGCGCTAGTGTTCCTTGTAGTGTCATGATCTCCTAAGGGGTGACAGATATCATGAGGGGAGCGCTGGGTGTGTAAAGGTTTCATGATTTTTCTAAGAAAATAAGATATTCAAAACAGGAACAATATTTATAATTTAAATGTTTTCAAAAAGAAATCCCAGTTGGGATAAGATTATGAATAGTACAATGTGTTATTAGTGGCCAGGAAGCATTAGAAGTAATGTGCCTGTTTCGAGTTTAGTTTCGTTGCATGTATATCTCATTCTTTAATAATTTCTTTAAAAAATAAATAAATAAATAGCAGACAGATATCTATAAAAAGTGATTCGTTGGATGGGATAAAATTAGGAAATTTGAATTCAAACCCACTGAGTACAATTATCTTCTGTTTCATGAATTTAGTTTTCTTTTCATTCCAAAACATGGCATGCAAAAGTTTATACCCGCCTGTCACGCGGGAGACCGGGGTTCGATTCCCCGCCAGGGAAGTAAAAATTTAAAAAAAGGGCGGCAAACTGGGGGAAACGTTAGCACGCAGGGCGAAATATTTAGCGGTATTTTGTGTGCCGTTACGTTCTGACTTCAAATTCCGCCGAGGTCGACTTTACCGTTCATCCTTTCGGGGTCGATAAACTAAGTGCCAGTTACGTACTGGAGTCGATGTAATCGACTTAATCTCTTTGTCTGTCCTTGTTTAGCCCCTTGTGTGCAATAAAGAAATGAGTAATGCAAAAGTTTGAGCACCAAATGAATTATGAGGGTAGAAATCAATATGAAATGAAGAGCATGACATTCAGGAGACTTATGGACATTGTTAAATAAAGGAACTAAATGAGCTTCAATTTCACCCTTTAGTTCCTCATTTACCTACAAAGAGATAAAAATTAAGGAAATATTTTCCTTTCAAATAAAAACATAATGACATCATAACAGTAACGTATCAAAGAATAAGAAATGTATCAATATGGAAAAAAAGATGAAAGCAAAAAAAAAAGAAGAGAGAAGTAAATGACATATAGATTGTATGAGATCCAGTGAGTATAAAATAAAAGCAAAATTATAAACACAACAAAACAGAGTCAAATATATTATACACTAAATATCCAGCCGCAGAAAATTGCTAACTGAAAATATATAGTATTACTAAGTGATTGAGAGATTGGGAATTAGATCCTTACATGACCATTCCCAAAGCATTTGAACTCGTCAGGGGCTTCTCGTTCGATAAGCTAGTCTCAAAACTAGGAGAGAGGGATTGATAATTTGAAAGGATGTCCAGTGTTTTCTGACAAGAAACCTACACGAAAAATACAGAACGAGTAGATTTGTCTCAATCACAAGTAAACACACACACATACACACACACACAATATATAATATATATATATATATATATATATATATATATATGTATATATATATATACATATATATGTATGTATGTGTAAATGTGTGTGTCTTCACACACACACACACACACATATATATATATATATATATATATATATACATATATATGTATGTGTATGTGTGTGTGAAGACACTTGAACGCATTCTCTTACAAGCTGCTCTTTCCCATGGAAAGTCAGAACAACTTGACTGACATGATATAACTGATAGTTATCACACCTGGAAGATCTCTCATCTATTTGGCATTTCGTTACTAAGAAGGTAAACATGTCACACTAAAAGTTGATGCAGTAACTCAATGATGTCGACGTGTTGCGGGAGACGCAGAGGTAGGCGAAAAATCTGCTAAATAGTGAACTGACCGGGCATCGAAACGACAGATCGCTGCAATACAACCTTCAGATTGATTGATTGATTGATTTCTCCTGTTCAGCTGATAAACATCTCCCGCTCGGCCTTCTTGGAGAAGCCGCCAACCCTTCCAAATATGGTGATGGAACTGACAGTTGAGACGATGCATTGGTTTTGATGCCATGTTCACAGTAAAGTGAATTTCTTGCATCATGATTTGTAGAATCATGGGAATCTAAGGCTACGAGTAGCAGTGATGTTAAACCTTTTTCAAAGTGTGCACATCTCAACACAGACGCTAAAAGTAAGTGGATCTACGGCGTTTTCGATGACGACTATTCAAATGATAAATCAACTGAACTAATTATTCATTAAATTACAAAGAGAGTTTATAATTTAGCCGCGATTTAACAAAATCGGATGAAAGAATAATGTGGCTGGAAGAAATGACTTGAAAATTACAAGCAGTATGGAAAATATATGATTATGAACTATGCAAGCCTCCTGATGTAGGAGAACCTCCAAAGAGAGGCCATCAAAGTACCCTACAGATCTACCCTTACCAATAAGTGTATAACCACATACTTAGTATAGCTCCATTCACGTTAACCATTCTTACTATGGTTACCCAGCTTTTACTTAATTCACTGGAAGGTGAACTTTCCCCCTCCGTCTTCGATTTGACCAAGAGGGATTTGACCAAGATGTCTGTCTTCAAGCATTTCAGATTCATATATCGTACGACAGCCTCTTTCGCTTTAGCCATTAGAGAATGTGCGAGTGAGTGACAGAGAGAAAGACACAGACAGTGACAGAGAGGGGAAATTGCCTATCCAGGCCTATTAAAGTTGGACGGTGTGAGAAAATTTTCAATAAATTCTGCTGATAGTAACAACTGTTCGACATAAATCCACATATACTCAATGCTCGGACATTACATGAGTGCGTGGAGCACGGTTTCCTTACTCTGCGCATATCTCGGAGAATCCTGTCTGATTGCACTTCCGAGTTTATGTCGAAATTGTAGTGCACCACAAAAGCACTGCCAAGCTAAGAATTTTCGAACGCTATCCGTATTAGTTCTCCACTACAAAACAAGCATTTTATCCTTCTCGAGCCTAGGTTTTCCACGAGGAGTTAACCATCCTTAGTCCACTAACTATTGTTGCCACAAATAGTGATACTGGAAAATAAAAAGATCATTGAAAGAGTAGTTATGGTAATAAATAAATAAAAACCATTAGTATGATGTTAACGTAAAGGAAACAGTTGCGCTCTTCGCTAATGGTCATGTAATATATAGGCGTATTTTTTCTCACCGAATATTTCATATTTATTTAAGGTCAACACTGTGTCTCATACGTACTGGGTTCCAGCGATCTTGTTCAACCGAATAAATCCCATTCTTTAGAAATTTGTGGTATTCTAACAATATCAAAAATTAATACTGTATTTTGTGTTCCTCTTAGCATGGGTGTATTATACTCAATGGGATTCTTTTCCAATCTACATTAATGTAATTAATAATTACTATCGGCTATAATTGCACTGGATCTAAGTAACAATATAATAGTTTATTTTATGAATACATATGTGTATATATATGTACACATATCTATATGTGTATGTGTGTGTGAATTGAAATGTTTGCATTTGTTTCTGTCTGTAGACTAAGTTAAGAGTCGCGTTTCGATTCTATTTAGCGAGATTTTTCCTACTGTTGACCGGACATAGATGTTGCACGGGGGTTTTATATTCTTGAATGACTCTTGATCTAAAAAACTGCTCAGCATTTGTTATCGTTTCTGTTAATCTTATTATTGTTATTTGATTCGCCGTTTCTTCTCCTTTTTTTTCTGCATTAACGACGGTGACAAGGACATCGTCCACATTAAAAACAACTGCCAAATGAAAACAGTAAGACAATATCAACAAAGTAATAGCTATCGATAAAATTAGCTATTTTATCGATAGCTAATTTTATCGATCTCTTATTATAAAAGACAGATTTTATCTGCCTCCCTTTGGGAGTTATACACATCTACAATATAGGATTTCTTCAATTACAATTTACCTAGCATTTTTGAGAGTACAATGCATCGCGTCATGCCAGGTCCAGTTTTTAAAATTTAAACTCCAATTAAGCAAAATTTACAGAAAACTCACATTCTGGTGTGTGTGTCAAATGCTTTTCTTAGTCTGGTTTACACCACACGCAAACGCACACACACAGTGGGCAACGAATAAAATGAAAGTAAATAGCGACAGAGTGATTTGAGGAAGACTAAAGTGAAAGTATTCTGTCTATGACGCTGATAGATACATGAGTAAAATGTATGGGAAGCTAAGAGCTAAGAGTGAGTGAAAATGTCCTTGAAAGAGAGTAATTAGTAATAAAGTAAACATACACTCATACATACATACATACATACATACATACATACATACATACATACATACACACACACATACACACCCACATACATACACACACATACATACATACACACATACATACATACATATACATACATACATACATATACATACATACATACACACACACACATACACACACACACGGTATTGAAGCTTGAGTACAATCAGATACATTTGCAACACATCTGTTGAAAATATTATTGTTCACACACATACATATACATATATACATACAGTCAGACAGACAGATAGACACACACACCACACACACACACACACACACATGATCCAGCATGGCCACAACCTCAAGGCTGAAACATATAAAAGAATACAGAATTAAAATGTGTGCAAAGTACAAGAAATATTAATGCAGTATATGGGGATTGGACAATAAGCGTAAGGCAGTGTCAATGGTGGTTCCAGAAATCTCGAGCCATAAACTACAGCCTAGAAGACGAGCCTCATCCTGAAAGATCTGTAGAACTCGAAAAGGACATCCTGAAAACCCTGGTGGAACAAAATATCATCGTAACTGTTGAGGAACTAGCAGAGAAGCTTGGATTTGGTCATTCAACCATTCATTGACACCTGTGTGCTATCGAAAAGTCAGCAAATTGGGTCAATGGGTTCCTCACGAACTTTCCGAGTCTAATTGCATGCAGAGAGTGAATGTATGCTTTTCTTTGCTGTCATATCTCACCACTACTGCGCTATGTATATCTATATATATAAAACTGTAGTTGTGTGAGTGTCTGTCCCCTTCGATTTAGATTCCTAACTACTCCCACATTTTGCGGTACAGTTTAACCAAATTCGGGTAGCTTATAGTCGTGATTCATATCGAGCCCGTCTGAATATTAGCGCGCGTCTACGATGAGTCTATGATTTTAAAAATAATTTAACATCATTTTTTATTCCATTTTAACGCATAATTTTTCGTGTGTCGATGGCGGCGGAGTTGGCGTCCACGCTCACACCTGCACCTGTGGGGAAGGGAGTGTAAGGAAATCAACGTCGTAATGCGTTGTCAAGGAGACCAGTGTTCTTTTAGAACAACGACCTCATGGCTTGAAGACACCAAAACAGAAATGGCTAAGAAAGCGTCTACATGAGTCTACGATTTAAAAAAAAATTTACCATCGTTTTTTTCCCATTTTAATGCATTTTTTCGCTATTATATAAGGGAAGTAACTCTCTAAAAATGTCTACGATGAGTCAACGATTTTTAAAAAAATTTACCATCATATTTTTTCCATTTTTAATGCATTTTTTGCTTATATAGTTATTTCCCTTACAAACCCGAGCAACGCCGGGCGATACTGCTAGTAATATATAAAACTGTAAAATAATATTTCATTCTCCGATTTGAAGAAACAATTTTTAAATACAAACAAATGACTGAAAAATGTTGAGCTATTCCCAACCGGAATCGAACCCACAAATCAACGCTAACACGGCTCCTTGTGCATCCGATTGGACCAAGCGCTCACCCATCCATTTCAGCCAAATTTAATTAATATATATTTAAGCTGTCTAATACTATATATAATATTTGTAAACAAACGCGAAAGGCTTTGTAAAATACAGAGAGAAAACTACTATGAAAGACTGTATAATAATAACTGTATAATATATCATAATATTTCATTCCCCGATTTGAAGCGACAATTTTTAAATACAAACAAATGACTGAAAAAATGATGAGGCCATAAGTCTGATCAGCAAGAGGTGGTAGTAAGAGAGGTAATAGCAATTGTAGTAGCAGTAGTAATACTACTGGGAATGGTCGTGATTTTATGGATCTCTTCATACAACTAACATGATCTCAGTAGAGGTCGTGTTGGTGGAATGATGATGACTGTGGTTGTATTTATGGCAATGGAATGGTGGTAGTAGTGAGGGCGCTTGAGAAGACCGTGGTATGATGGCCTTTAGAAAGGCCTTGATGATAGCGGTGTTGAGATGGAAGGGATCCTGTTTGTGATAATGCTTGTTCTTTAGGGTATAGTGATGGCAATATCGGTGTTGGTGATGGTGTTGGTACGATTGCGTGTTATTGCGGTGACAGTGGTGGTGGTGCTGCTGCTGATGATGAAGATGACGACGATGGTGATGATGATGATGATCATCATCATCAACATCATCATCATGATGGTGACGACGACGACGATGGTAGTGGTGGTGGGGAAACATCAGGTCATTTTATGGCAGTAACCTACAGGCGACATCAAATCCAGAGTTAACTTTCTTTTTCCTTTTTTTAATAATGGAATCACCTCATTTTGTTTCTCTTCTTCTAGTATTCCCCGCCCTATATCTCACTACCACTCCCTTTACCCACCACTATACAATGACCTGTCTAACTGGTGTCATCAGAGATTGAACCCTTAGATCTTCACAGTCATATCGTTAACCGCGTACTGCTGCAGGTCATTGGACTTCTAATCTGTGTCGAGCACTCGCGTTTCCTCATTCCTCTGCTTCATCCTCTACCTCCTTCTCCTATTCCTCCACTATTACCTTCTCCATTTTCCTTCTCCTTTTTCATTATTATTATTATTATTATTATTATTATTATATTATTATTATTATTATTATTATTATTATTATTATTATTATTATTATTAATATGCTCTTTTTCTTCATTGCGAATTTTTTAACCCCTTCTACTTCATCAGATTTTATTGTCGCTGTACTCATGATAATAATTACGCCCATTTCTTTATTCTTCTAGATATTATTTCCCTGGCCACCGTTCCGGCCTCCCGTATATGTTTCGATCTCGCATTCTAAATACCTCCATACTTATTGTCACTCTACCACTTTCCCTATTTCATCTCCACTTCCATTTCTAGCACAGATAGCACTGCCTCCCTTTTTTTCTATCTATCTATCTATCTATCTATCTATCTATCTATCTATCTATCTGTCTGTCTGTCTGTCTGTCTGTCTGTCTGTCTGTCTGTCTGTCCGTCTGTCCGTCCGTCTGTCCGTCTGTCTGTCTGTCCGTCTGTCTGTCCGTCCTGTCTGTCCGTCTGTCTGTCCGTCTGTCTGTCCGTCTGTCTGTCCGTCTGTCTGTCCGTCCGTCTGTCCGTCTGTCTGTCCGTCTGTCTGTCCGTCTGTCTGTCTGTCCGTCTGTCCGTCTGTCTGTTCCGTCCGTCCGTCGGTCCGCCCGTCCGTCCGTCCGTCCGTCCGTCCGTCTGTCCGTCTGTCCGTCCGTCTGTCCGTCTGTCCGTCTGTCTATCTATCTGTCTATCTATCTATTTATCGATCGATCGATCGATATATCTATCTATCTATCAGTTTGTCTACATCCCTACAAATATATATATATATCTGACTAGCTATCTATGTGTCTCCCTATCTGTCTGTCAATTTGTTTCCATATCGATGTATCTTCTTCCTATTTGTCTATGTAATTGCGGTTAGGTTTGTGTGAGTGATTGAGTAATTATTCATCTAGTTATCCATTGACCTATCTATAACTTTCTCTGCGCCACTTTGAACAAGTACAGAAAATCTCTGTAATATACCCATTGTGAAACAAACACACATTTTCACACATATATGTATATACATTTGATCATTCAGTGGTTTACATTTATACTGAAATATACTGATATAAACGCAAACCCAAAATCATAGATACACACGCGTACACAGAAAATATCCTTCGGTGGTTATCAACATCAATACCAATACGGTGCTTAAGCCTTGACCCCGTTGCTTTTTACATCTTCACAAAGATTATATTCCCTTTCATTTTCTGATGAAGCAATTTCTCTTCATTAATTATAACAAGATTCTTTGCAATCAACACTTTTTGTAATTATAATTTCTACGGAGATTTTCCTTATTGATTTACAGATGCTTCATTTATCCAGTGGGTGATTAATAAATCCACTGAGTGCTCACAAGAAAATTAGGAGTGTATTTCTTAATGGACATGAAGCGTGGACAATACATGCACTGTATGTGGTTAATCGTACTCAGATAATAAAAACAGGGTTCCGATGATCATTTTTTAATAGCACATCAAAGAATAAAAGACAAGAAATCGCCCCATCCCGAGGCAACCTAGGAAAACATTGTGCAATTTAAAGAAGTTTGAATCAAACTTATTTACAATATCGTTGCAGTTAAGGCAACACTTTGTGATTGTTTATATTCTCATCATTGTTTCTGCATGATGTCACAATACAGTTTGTCCTACAGATATTCCTGTGTTGCATAAGAATCAGCTAGTATGAATTAACTTAATTTCAAGAAATAAGGTCTCACAGATTATCGTGATATTGCTATGTTGAATTATGGTTAGATTAGAATACATGTATGCATGTATGTGTGTATGTATGTACGTATGTAAATATGTGTGTATGTATGCATGCATGAGTATATATGTGTACGTACGTACGTACATATGTATTTATGTATATACGAGAGTTCCCAGGCTGGAAGCACGAGCGAGCCCGTATTCCACTTCTTCAAGATGTTGCCTAGCTTGGCAGAAGTGCAGTCGCTAAGGTATACATATATATATATATATATACATTGCATTACAACTCACAACGTGGGGATAATCGAAATTCTCCTCTCCCCTTCTTGTTACTATATATATATATATATATATATATATATATATATATAGATATATAGATAGATAGATAGATAGATAGATAGATAGATAGATAGATAGATAGATAGATAGATAGATAGATAGATAGATAGAGATACATACATAAATACATACATACATACATACATACATACAAACATACATACATACACACATACATACATACATACATACCTACACACACACATACATGACAGAAGTAAATAGATACACAACATAAAACATTGTTTTATGTTTATTCCGACTTGTAAAGGTTTATATTTTTTATTAATTGAAATTTCTATGTTTTATGTTCTACATGAGACTATTTAATCATGGCATGTATGAAAGAAGCCTTGGAACCGTCTGAATTTCAAAGGAGTGACACTGTTGGTCCTTCTGAAGTGGATACAGTCAGCGTAAAATCGCAGAAAACCTCGGGATCCCGTTTTCTACAGTTAATGGAGTGATTGTGCAATTCATCAGAAAGAGTAATGAGTCCACATCAACTCGCTCAGATCAGTCAGGGTCCTCAGATAGGACCCTTCTTTTAACTAAGAGAAGTGTATAGGATAATCCTCGTTGCAAGACATCTGACATAGCCGAAGTTGATGTCAGTCCGACAACAGCTGTGAGGTATATCCACAAACTTTGTTACTATGGTAGAGCAGCAAGAAGGAAGTCACTTCAACTAGCCAACATCAAGCGGAGAAAAGGTTGGGCCAGTGAGATGGTGGAGAGGCCACTAGCATTTTGGGACACTGTCATATTTTCTGGCGAGTCCAGATTTGCTGTATTTCCTGACAGTGGTCGAGTGTGGATCTCGACTCTGTGATCAAGGATTTTATTTGAAAAGATTGCAGCTAACAATGAAACACGGTAGCCATTCTGTGATGGTTTGGGAAGCAATTTGGAGTAATGGTCGATCAGAAATGTCAGGAAAACATAAACTCAGATAAATATTTGTCCATATTGCAGAAAGGCCGCCTTCCCACCTTCTACAGTGGTAAAATGATTAAAGAAGATTCTATTTAAGGATGATGGGTTCTCCTTGTTATGAGGTTAAAATGATCCAAGATTAGTTGGACGAGAATAGCATTAAAAAGGATTCATGTCACAACCAGTCACCAGATATGAAACCTATTGAATACCTCTGGGACATAATGGATAGGACACTTCATAAAAAGAACATGAAAGCATCTTCAAAGCCAGATCTTCTCAGAGTACTGCATGAAATTTGTTGGCAAGAAATTCTGCAAGAGAATATTTGCCATCTGATCAGTAACATGCCTAATAGGACCCTCCATGGAAAAATGCAAAGTGCATGTCTACTAAATATTAAATATTCACATTATAACAATAAGTAATGTGAATGTGTAATTTAAGATTTAAATAAATTTTAACGATTATAAGATTGTCTATTTACTTCTGTTATGCCTAAACATATATATATATATATATATATATATAAGGTATATTTTTATATGCTTAAAGCTTATAGCGATCACCGTGCAAATGATTAAGGAAAATAATAATGGGGCATCCAGGCTGTCTTTCTGTAGAGGGATTATATGCCCCATTATTTGACAATTTTCCATAGTTATTTGCACGGTGATCACTATAACTTTTAAATTTATACAAATTCCATTACTATTATTTACTGAATTGTAAAACGCGACACCGTTTAACAAAACCATTCGCACCGATATCCATCTATCTATCTACCTATCTATCTCTCTCTCTCTCTCCTCTCTCTCTCTCTCTATATATATATATTATATATATATATATATATATTATATATATATATATTATATATATATATATATACACATATATATATATATATATATATATATATATATACATATGTACATATATATATGTTTATATATGCATTATATATAGATTCATATATATATAATTCTCAAATAATCTTTGCACTTGTGATTTTTTAATGTTTTTTACCCCCATACCTTCGTGGGTTATTCTGAGTAAACACTATCTGAGAGAAATTTTCTTTAAGTATTAGAAATAGCTAAAAAAACTTTTTGGGCTGCTATTTCTAATGAGTTCAGTATGTGGCAAAGTAATTTATTTTACTAAGCCCTTTTATATAATGTAATATTTTGAATTCGCCTTAAATGGTCCTTTTACATACTGAATACTTGGTGAAATTGATTAATAACTAATTAATTTTACCCTCAATTGTTGAAATATATATATATATATATATATATATATATATATATATATATATATATATATATATATATATATATATATGTATATATAGGCATATATATATATATATATATATATATATATGTACATATGTTTATGTATACATAAATGCATATATAGGAATATGTTGCTGTTGCCATTATCATTATTGTTGTTATTGCTATTACTATTATTGATATCGTCATCATAATAATCATCGATCCCAGTAGATTTAAACTGATTGTAAATGTTACTTTCAGACATTGGTGAATAGTAAAGAAGTATCTTGATATCATTGGATATTATTACATAATTGAACAATACCTAATATAACTTATAGTATAGTTCATTCAGTTTATACAACTGATGATTCTGAGTCGATGTTCCACATAAAATATATAATAATTAGCTGGTAAATTGAATGTATTTCGCAACATATATAAAGCCATGTCTTTCATACACTTTCAACAAAGTACAAACAATTACTCAAAATATTTCATATTCTCTTTATTACCATTCACTAATAAAATGCCAGTCGATTATTCGTATATCAGTGCATAAGTTGAAACATACTATAACAACTAATTGGGAAAGTAAGTCTAAGATGATAAATAATTTTAAAATATGCATCCAATAACTGATGTTTTATTCGTCCCAGTCATTGGACAGCGGCCTTACGCTTGGTATTTATTCTAACTGTCTGTTTTACTGAACGTTACGGGGATATAAAAATGTAACACTGGTTGACAATTGATAGTAGGATAGGAACATGTATGCATGCATGCATACATACATACATACATACATACATACATACATACATACATACATACATACATACAAACATACATACATAGAAGTAAATTTGCTTACAAGGCATTGTCAGTGTGAGAAAGAGTTACTTGCTCAAGAAGTCACGCAATGGGGCTGAATTGGAAACCAAGTGGTTGCAAATCGAGTACCTTAACCAAACATGCGCACCTGCACGTGTGTGTGTGTGAGAGTGTATGTGTGTGCGTGTGTGTGTGCCTGCGTGTGTGTATGTAAGTACGTACGCATTGTGCGAAGTTCAACGTTAGTATATGTATGCATATGCACACGAGAGTCTTTAGATGAATAGTTGTCTATATCAGTAGCAAGACCTTGTTTAACCTAAGTCTCTAGTAAAGAACACATATCAAAAATGTTGCAACAAGGAATAGAATCTGGAAGCTGGTGGTTCCGAAGCAAACTTCTTACCCACTCGACCAAATGTATGTACATTTTGCGAATATAGTAATTGTTGCTTCTTTTTGGGTTTTTTCCTAAATGAACACCTCAAATATCATCTGGTATTTTTGAAGATAATCTAGTCTTGGCTTTTACTTTGCAAACGCCTACTTCTAAATGTCATTTTGAAATATAATAAACTCGTAACTCAGTTGACCTATGATCAAAGGGATTCTGACTTTAATCATCTTGTCATTTTGTGCACCTATGATCGCAGTGTGAATGTGACATTACTTCTTAAAGACAGATGAGTGTGATGGCAGGGAAATTTGGCTGCTATTTCTAGTAGATAAAGCGACCGCATAAGCATTTCTTAGGTGGATCGTACTTCATATATTATTACTATTTGCCCCTGCCTTGTGCGCACCATAAATATAAAAACGGTTTCATGATTACATTCTTTGCTTCAAAGCAAATATAACTGTCACACGAGTTTCAGACACAGAAACATTTTATATATTGTGTTATCAGAGTTCGATATCGTAGAGAAAATATGGCAAAATATAGAGAAAACTTATATTGAATCTCTATTGCATTCATAAGATTACTTAAAAATAATTGAAAAAAAAATCGACAAAAGTATCTTAAACTTCACTACTTATATTTCTGAGATATTTTCGTATTTGTATCGATGCGAAGATGTTTCAGAATCTTAACAACATTTTCTTAAAATTTCAGTTAATATGAAAATTTTTAAAGAGCATAGTCACGTTAAAATGCTTCTATTGCTTGCTGTGGTGTTATGGAAAGTGAAGTGCTGTCACCCAAAATATTGTAATGATCCACCTGTTCATATCAAGCATACATGATGTAAATATACTGATGGCGATCATAAATTCTGGTTCAAAAAGTTATCAGGGGAATAATAGAAATTTTGACTTTAATAGCCTTCAACGCATTTTCACCAATAACTTAGAGGGTAAGATAAAATAACCTTCCTATATTTGGCCTCAAAATGGTGCGTTATATTCTCTGGTCAAATTCACCTGAGGTTCACGTAATTTGTCAAAGTTTCGGGATCAATAAAATGCAGGGTCACTTTAAAGTACTGAGTTCAATATACTCGATTATGGCTCTGGGGTTCACTGGAGCTCAAGGGTTTAGGCCACGGACATGGTAAATAACCGGATGATATTAAAATCTCCTTAAGGGGCAGCGAGGTTCGCATGTGGGACTCTGACGGTGATTATTTTTCAAACAGCAAAACGTGTCAGATCTAGTCTTTATCAAGAGGAGGATGGTAGGCAGTAGAAACTTATAGCATTCCGAGCTCCTGAACAAACTCCCGTATTCAATTTGATCAGGAGTGAGACTACAACAACAAGAATACCTCCCAATGTGGGGAATGACACTTTCAGAGCAGCTCACCGGCTATTTTTTCACTGTAACACAATCACCATCTTGTCTGTTGAGACTATGAAATACTTGCAATACATTTATTTATAAACAAGGTCAGTGAAAAATTAAAATGGAAGAAACATCTAAGCGTAAGTTTTTCATTATAATTCTCAAGAAGTAGTATATAAAAAATTATGAGTGTGTATATTACTATCCTTTATACTAAGCAAAAATTTCACTTATTATTGCCACTACCCACTACGCCACTTGGGTTTTAGTGTACCTTGGTCAAGCTGGTCACCCCTTGATCTTCTATAAATTTGCATTGTATTTTATTCTATAGAGTGTGTGTCTAAATGGATCTGGATTAGAATTTCCGACCATGAGTGTTCATTCTATTCGTTCAGCCACCACTTTCATGTGTAAGTGGCTGTGTATACCACAGTTATTTCTATCTTTAATATAATTCTCAGGCTGAATCAATGTGTTAGCGAGTGACAGGGCTAATCCTTTAAATTACAGATGCAACCCGTCAAACGGGCCTTAACACAGTTTCTATCTTCTCAATTTCACTCTCAAACCTTAAGCCGATCAGGGCGGCGAGCCGGCAGAATCTTTATCATGCCGGATGAAATACTTAGCCATATTTCGTCATTCTTTACGTTCTGAAATCAAATCCTGCCGAGGTTAACTTTGCCTTTCATTCTTTCGGGGTCGCTAAAATAAGTACCAGCGGAGCAATAGAGTCGATGCAATCGACTTATCCTCTCCCCTGAAATTGCTGGCCTTGTGCCAAAATTTAAAGTCAGTATATAAGTCGATCAAAGGTTATAAAATATGATACTTGCCCAAGATACCGCGCAGTGTAACCTAAACCGCGATTTCATAATTACGAAACAATTTTCATTTGGCCATAACCCGCCTCCTTATTATATCTAATACTACATTATCTGATATGTCAGACATTTTTGTCTTTTTTAAGATGCTAAGATGAGTCTTGAAAATTATTTAGCTGCTATTTTTAACAAGTTAAACAGCTAGATAACGGCTCTATTGTTTCTTCGATATTGTAATGATATCCGTGGTAAAACGATGCTACATGAATGAAAGTGGTTTTGATGCTATCCGTGATGGTGCAGGCATTAAAATTAGTGGTTCATGTTCAAGATAGTATTGATGGATTTTGATGCAAAAAGCTGTGGTAGTCCACATTATCATTTTTATTATTATTATTATCTTCTTCTTTGTTATTGTTGTTGTTGTTTTTAGCAACCATCACTCTTTGGTGTTTAAAGTCTCTCTTCGTTTTTTAAAGTTTTATATCCAATTGTAAAACAGAACCCTCCGAAGAGTAATTTGTATCATTTTCTTTATTTTTTTTTTATTGCTTTTACCGAGAAAATGGTTAAACAGGACAAAAAAAAAAGACAAAAAAGTCTTGAACATTTGAAAAAAAGAAAACGAATAAACATAAGCATAAACCTAGGAAAAAATCGAAATAAATTGGTTTCGATTTATTGTGGAAGGTCTATTGATGTTGTTGTCGTTATCCTCCTCCTATTGTTAATGGTGTTCTAATGTTATTATTGTTCTTGTTATCGTTCTTGATGAGCCTATTGCTGTTGTTGTCATTGTTGGTGTTGTTATTGTCTTTGATGTCGTTAGTGCTTCTCGAAGCTTTCACACATTTTTATTTTTTTTTATTTTACTTTTTCATTTGATTTGGGAAAAAGGCCGACTAATTTTCACATCGGTCACATTTTTAATACTTTTTTCAATATTGCTGTTGTTACTGTTATAATTACATCGAATCGTCCTTATCATTATTATTATTATTATTATTATTATTATTATTATTATTATGATGGGTTTTTTTTTTTGCCATATATAAAAAGTTTATGTTATGTTTTCTTACAATGTTATTATATGTTTTTCGCCATTTTGCTTTTATTGGTGTGTTGGTAGGCGGTATTACAGATTGGAGTTAGTTGTTTTCTCATAAAATACAAAGTTTATTATTTTTCGATTCACTATAATGTTTTAGGTTTCAGAATAAAAAGACTTAAGAAACGATTTTCATGGCGTTGAGCAAGTTTCACAGTTCCTGAAAGCAATTAGCATCTTTTAGGTTTAGGAAACAATCCTTGCGGGAGACTATTTCCGGTACATCATATACATAACTATTCGTGATGTCCTGAGAAGACGCACAAAAAATGTTCACTGTGAATACATTGTTCTTAATACACTGTGTTTCTGTTGTTCTGTTTGTTTTATTTCACTTTTGGTGATGTTGCTACTAGAAAATGTTGTTATTATTACTGTTGTTGTTAATGTTGTTGTTATTGATGATGATGATGCCGTGGTTTTCATGATGCGTTTATTTTCACTTGGATACATCAACTCATCAATGTATCAATCAATCAAACTATCGGAGTACGTACACACACACAGGCACACAGACACATACAGACACAGGTGCGTACATATACACACACCAAGTCGTTATATAATACACTCATATATATATATAGATATAAATATCACACCCAAACACTCACATATATATACAGTGAGTGATTCACATTCACGGATACACACATACTTGGGTGCACGCGACTGTATGTGTGTGTGTGTGTGTGTGCGTGCATGCATGTGTGTGCATAGTTACAAAAATATATCGTTGCAAATATATATCTTTCATCCTTGGATGTATAGATAGTTTAGTGTTTTTATGAAATTCACTTCGCAAACACGCGGTATCTGGTTCGATTTCTCTGCATTGCATATCAGATGAATTTTACAGTAAATATAGGCTCGAGAACATAATGTTACAGAAACTTGATAGAAATTGTACGGAAGCTTGTTGTATGTATGCCTATATGTTAGTTAGTTAGTTAGTTAATTTGGCTCAAAAGCAAATAGCAAGGCCATGTAGGGGGACATGAAGTTAAGTACAGGGTGGTGTTCATGTAAAGAGTTCAGGCCACTTGAGGTCAAGGGAGGCTTTGAACAAAGCGGTCGTCGGCATCTTCACCATCTCGTCTGGCAGCTTGTTCCACGGATCTGCAACCCGGACGGAGAAAGCTCCTCTCCTTCGATTGA
>NC_043002.1:28991039-28996039 GCF_006345805.1 Octopus sinensis | reverse complement strand
TTGATAGCGCCAGTTTAACTTACATGAGGTGCCTTGACTCGTGATGGAATTGTAGGAAAGCCGTCGTGTCATATGGCATTTATTAAACATTTTCAACCTTTCGGAGCTCACCCTATACACATCAGAAAAACAAGCAACTTTTGTACCCGAAACACTGAATGCGAGATAGAAGGAAGGAAAGATCGATCCAGTTCAGGACTAGTACATTGTTTATTGACCTTAAAATGCGTAAACGCAAGTTTGACTTCAGCGGCGTTTGAACTCATAATATAAGGAGCTGGGACGAAACGCTCAAGGCACTTTGTCTGACACTCTAAAGACCTTACCAACTTAACACCCTAACTTTCAGCATCAGCGAACAGTAATCTGAGCCAGAAATAGAGATCCTATGAGGCTGCTCAACCTTCTAGAAACAGCAGCCAATTTTCCCTTAATTCATATTTTATCTTAAATTTTTTAAAAAACATATCATATAATGTAGAGCTAGATTTCACTCAACAGATGTGCTGGTCATGAATGGAATACTCTCCATTATAGATCTGCTCGGTCGTAGTTGACATTGGCTAAACAACAGCAACTATAAGTAAAACAATTACCCCAGCAACGTTATCGACAACAGCTAAACACTTGCACCCCAGATCACTTGGTCAAAGCAATAAATAACCCTGCATGTAAATCTTTATGTGGTTGCTATTCCTGCTAGAAACTACAAATAAATCTTCCTCAAACCCCTCTTGTTTTTCTTAAGTGAATGTTGTAGTCTGGTTCGCTAAACTTAAAAGCAAAGCAAGCTCATAACGACATGAATACTTTTGGTCATATATAAATTCGATTAAGGTGCACATGTGCTTTAGCTAACTGTTTAAAATGTAACGAATAACAAGTCTCCCACAAAACAAATGAAATTCTTACCCGTGTTTAATGAGACTAAATAGATACTTTAACCAAAAAATCTATATTTGTAATGGTTTACGAAAAATCATTTTAATTTAATTAAATCTGGCGTTCTCCCGCCCTATTTTCATTCCTCGGTGTTACTTTGAGCGATATTGAGCTTGCCAGGGGAAATACTGGTCTCAATATTAACACATATGTTATGATAGTATAAACAACAATATTGGAAGCTTAGGTACACTAAGGTATGTAACACCATCGCCATCAACATTATAAGAACTCAAACTATAACTCCTACAAACAGCATCAGTTGACATCAATGCTGTTAGCAAAAAGAGTATAGAACTTCACTAGTAACAACAATAACTCACTATTACATAAACAAGTAGTACAAGCATCACTATTACTACTACCACTTTGGAAACAACATATACTACTACTGCTATTACGACTAGTACTACCACTACCACTAGTACTACTATTACCATTGATGCTATTACTTCTACCACCACTACTACTGCCGCTACTTCTGCTGTTGCTCTTACTGCTAGATCTAACACTGGTGGTGGTCCTCCTGCTCCTGTTACTGCTACAGACTTATACGGCAAATAACAACATCTTTATCACTAACATCATTACAATCACCAACACTATCACTCCGCTACACCACTATCAACACTGTTCTGACCACAATAATCATCACTTACAAACATGAACATGACCATAATCTCCACCAACATCAAACCTGTCGCCACCACAGCACCTCCACAACACCAGCAACACAACACTATCACCATCAACGTAACCAACATCACCGCTATTGCCACAAACATGATTACAGTCTCCAAGATCACCACTGTCGTCATAACTCTTATTACCACCATGACCACCACATGTACAACTACAAAAGGAAACACCTACGCCAGAATAATCCGTACAAGTAACACAACTCTCAACTCCAGCCACTGTTATAAAAAGCATACAACTAATTATACCAACTCTACCAACATCGAAATTAGCTTGTCTCCCTCTATTACGCTCAGCAACATACATTGGTACGCATAACACCACCACCTACACTGCCATCATCAACAACAACAACACCACCACCACCTACACTGCCATCATCAACAACAACAACACCACCACCTACACTGCCATCATCAACAACAACAACAACACCATCTACACTGCCGCCGCCGACGACGACGACGACGACAATATTTCGAGTAAAACATGCACAATTCCTCAGAGATTTCGCAACTGTCATGTTTCTTTCCACTGATTCATGTGATGAGATGAGTGTGTGGGTATGTGTTCGCGTGCGTGCGTGTGTCTGTGCGTATGTGTGCATGTGTGTGTGAGGGAGAGATGCGTGATGTTAAAGGGAATGATAAGAGTGGGAATGTGAAAAAAGAAAATAGGTGAAAGAGAAAACGTGAATGAAGTGATGCTTAAAGTGAAGTATAAGTTAGAAGGAATAACACTCCGTGGGAGACAATTAATATACATGTGTGTGTGTGAGTGTGTGTATATATGTATACAAACATATCTATATACACATGTATATACATACATATGTATATATATATACATATACACATATATGGATACATATATATATACATACATATATATATATATACACATATATGGATACATATACATATATATATATATATATACACATATATGGATACATATATATATACAATATATATATAATATATATATATATATATATATATATATAATTCCAAGAGAGTTAGAAGTTGTGAATCCAACCGACTAAGGGATAATATCTACCCAATATACTGCTAGTAGAATACCCGTTTAGGATCTTTTCTTTTTGAAAGCCAGATTTTCCTAGTTAACTAAACAATTTGAAACTTCGTATACTGGTAGAATGTGTCAAAAGAAAACATAATTGTAAACCAAAATGAAAACGGAATTGTAATTTCTAAGTTTAACGTTGTTTAAAAATTCGAATTTTAACCAATGATATTCTTTCTTTCGGCCTTATATTATTTACTGCTTCTCAAAATATTGTTACTGTGACGTAAACAGCTATTTTGTGACGTAGTTAACGTAAACATGTAAATAGCTAACTAAAATGTAAACATCTCCGCTTATCATAAATTTCGTGGAGTATATATAAAATTTGTGTAGATCCTAAATAGCTACACACACATGTATACAAACATATGCATATATATATATATATATATATACACCTATACACACATATTCTAATGCATATGCATATATGTGTATATATTTATAATGTGTGTGTATTATAGATGCATACATTATATATATAAAAGATGTTTACATACAATATATATGTTATATACATCTACATGTATATGTATATATGAATATATAAGTACCACAGAATTTGAATCAAACTATTTTGATCCATACATACACCCACACACACACACCAACACTACCATCCATGAGACATCCTAACATAATCAATGCTACTACTACTATCATCATCATTATCATCATCATCCACTGCCGCCACCACCACCACCACCACCACCACCTCTACAAAAACACCAACACTATAATTGCTGCCATCATACACATCCACTGTCACCACTACCACCACTGTCATGATAACCACATCTACCACAGCTGTTTGCTTACTGCTTACCCACTCACAAAATAGTTATCTACATCACATTAACACTATGCAGCTAATAATTTCAAATGAAAACAGACAATATGATTGGTTAAAATTCGCAGATTTAAACTACGTTTAAACTTATAAAATATAGTTTTGTCAAAAAAACTAGTTGAAATTATTGTTTTCTTTTGACACATTCTACCAGTATACGAAGTTTCAAATTATTTAGTGAACTAGAAAAATCTGAAAAATCTGGCTTTCAAAAAGAAAAGATCCGGGTTTGGGTTTTAAGGTTAGGGTTTTAGGGTTAGGGTTTTAGAGCTAGGTTTTATGGTTAGGGTTTTAGAGTTAGGGTTAGGTTTGAGGTTTTAGGGTTAGGGTTGGGATTTAGGATTAGAGTTACGGAAACAAGCGAGAAATGAAGAAATTGGAGGTGGAGGGGTAGGGGGCAAAATTTTTTTTCCAGAAAATAGTTGCTGAAATCAAGAAATTGCCGAAGAAAGACTTTCACTTTTTCACGAGCGGCTATCGAAAACGCTGGGGTTTTAATATGACAAAAGAAAATACAAAAATGGTGGGCTTTTATACACATATGTACTAATGGATATCATATATATTTACAAAATGAAACTTGAGATTTCGAAAGAAATTGTGATGTGTGCCACTATTTTCCTTTTCACATCAAATTCCAATATAATCTGAATATATACATTCTGAAAAGTATTTGTAGCAAATTTCATTAAAAAATACCCAAGTTATGAGGAAACAAAGTCAACTCATGTGAATTTCCCGAAACCCCTCTTCCTAACCACAGAATCTTTTTAAATATCAAATTCCTATGTAAGCGGAATGTACACAATCTAAAACATACAGTAAATCCTCAAGTATAATCCGCATTATTTTCCCAAAATTTAAAGGTCAAAATCCCTAGTGCGTACTATATATGAGGTTAAAAATGGAAATTATTTTCTAAGCAATGTCCAAGTCTCTATTTGCTGTCAGGCAATGTTTATTCAGAGGCATTTTGTGATGTCGGGCACGAAAATACCTTAAGCTAAGCCTGAAAGCAATGAAGTCATAAAAGAATCATCCATAACTTGCAATAAGCAACATTTATTAAACGTTATTACTGTTATTTCTTTATTTTCTGCAAAGAAAATGCACAAAAAAGCTACACGTTTACATTATGTTATATATACAATAATAATAAAGGACGTTACCGTATACATTTTTAGAAACCAAGGACGTTATATACACCTCCTTGACTGAAGTTAGAGAAGGGGTGCGTATTATACACAAGGTTTAGGTTTTCCAGAGGTACAGCCCCCTAAAAATCCCCCGCGTATTATACTCAAGGGCAGACTATGCTCGAGGATTAACGGTATTTTTTGAAAATTTCATTTAAAAAATTTACATTTTTCTGGAAGTTGTGAGGCAACAAAGTCGGTCGGGTAGGGGCACACATGTATAG
>NC_043002.1:28978539-28986039 GCF_006345805.1 Octopus sinensis | reverse complement strand
CATTAGGGGATGATGCTCTAGTTTTATCAACAGTGTAAAAATGGGCAGCTAAATTTAGGAGGAGAAGGAAAAGTCTGGGAGATGATCCAGCTTCTGGACGTCCTGAAACTGCCTCCACTGAGGACATGGAAGCACTCCGTCGGTTACGACGATGAGGGTTCCGGTTGATCCGAATCAACGGAACAGCCTGCTCGTGAAATTAACGTGTAAGTGGCTGAGCACTCCACAGACACGCGTACCCTTAACGCAGTTCTCGGGGATATTCAGCGTGACACAGAGAGTGACAAGGCCGGCCCCTTGAAATACAGGTACAACAGAAACAGGAAGTAAGAGTGAGAGAAAGTTGTGGTGAAGGAGTACAGAAGGGATCACCACCATCCCCTGCCGGAGCCTCGTGGAGCTTTTAGGTGTTTTCGCTCAATAAACACTCACAACGCCCGGTTGGGAATCGAAACCGCGACCCTACGACCGCGAGTCCGCTGCCCTAACCACTGGGCCATTGCGCCTCCACGTTCCCTACATACTGATGGATGGCAGATGATTGACAAAAAATCAAAATATCCAATGCTATTCGTATTAGGTTGGTGCATAATTATTGCGGCTTTTTTTTTTTCAATAAATTTTAGTCAACAAAAAATTTAAACAAAACGCTAAGCAGAAATAGAAGTTGATGATGAAGGCAGCGAGCTGGCAGAAACGTTAGCATGCCAGGCGAAATGCTTGGCGGTATTTCGTCTGCCGTTATGTTCTGAGTTCAAGTTCCGCCGAGGTCGACTTTGCCTTTCATCCTTTCAGGGTCGATAAATTAAGTACCAGTTACGCACTGGGGTCGATGTAATCGACTTAATCTCCTTGTCTGTCCTCTCTGTGTTTAGCTCCTTGTAGGTAGTAAAGAAATAGGTATTTCGTCTGCCGTTATGTTCTGAGTTCAAATTCCGCCAAGGTCGACTTTGCCTTTCATCCTTTTGGGGGCCGATTAAATAAGTACCAGTTACGCACTGAGGTCGATATAATCGACTTAATCCGTTTGTTTATCCTTATTTGTCCTCTCTGTGTTTAGCCCCTTGTGGGTAGTAAAGAAATAGGTATTTCGTCTGCCGCTACGTTCTGAGTTCATCTTCCGCCGAGGTCGACTTTGCCTTTCATCCTTTCGGGGTCGATTAAATAAGTACCAGTTACGCACTGGGGTCGATGTAATCGACCTAATCCCTTTGTCTGTCCCTGTTTGTCCCCCTCTATGTTTAGTCCCATGTGGGCGATAAAGAAATCAGAAACGTTAGCATGCTGAGCGAAATGCTTAGCGGTATTTTGTCTGTCTATGGGTTCTCAGTTCAAATTCCGCCAAGGTCTATTTTGCTTTTCATCCTTTCGGGGTCGAAAACTTAAGTACCAGTTGTGTACTGGGGTCGATCTAATCGACTGGCCCCCTCCCACAACATTTCGGGCTTTGTACCTCGAGTAGAAAATATTCTATGTCGTACTTAATTTCACTAAGAACTATGTTAAGAGTACACGGGTCTGTGGAGTACTCAGCCACTTGCATGTTAATTTCACGAGCAGGCTGTTCCGTTGATCGGATCAACTGGCACCCTCTTCGTCATAACCGATGGAATGCTAGTTACACACACGCACACACACACACACACATACACACGCACACACACACACACACACACACATACACACACACACAGGTATCGTAAAAATGTCTGGTCTGAAAAGAAAGCGTTTAAACCGGATGTATCCTAGGAACAAGAAATCTCATAGGAGCATCGTCTCTACCAACAGCATCAATGGCGATATTGCTGAGGGTGTGGTAGTAAACTGAGCCCACATCATCATCTTTAACATGTCTCACAGCTAGAACCTTTTACTAAATATTTTATCCAATCATTTATCGCCAGAATGGCAGCTTCTACATGGAATCACATTCTCATCAGACATTAATTTACACAAGTTGAAAAAAGATATCATCTACATTCACATTAACAGTTTAGGAAAGCCTGCAGATGTTCTCTTGCTCGCAATTTATATTCATACAAATAAGAATGTCTAACAAAGGTACATAGCCAAAAATTTTATAGGAGGAAATAATGTCAACTATATTGACCCACTCCTTATCTAGTGTTTTCTTTCATTGCCCACAAAAAAAGAGAAATGTGAAGTGTGTTGACAATGCTAACTAACCCTTTCATAACTTAAATTCTGATAGGTAAACTGTTTCATTAAATCTCTAGTGCCAGTTTAGCATACAGTAAATGTGGCCATTTACAATTTAGTATGCTATCTGTTGCCAATTCTAGACCATAGCTCTAACCCTAACATAAACCATAACAAGGCATAGTCTACATAGTTACAAGCAGATAGACACTCTACTGACCTTCTCACCTTTATCTCATAATTTTGTTGATCCAAACACCTGATTAATACTTAAAGAAAGTAGCTATTTTACTAAGACTGTTCAAATTGATTATGTGTATTTCATTGGGAACATGACTATAAAAGAACTTAGCATCAAATTTGATTTCAACTTACATTTTCCACAGCTATTCTAACAACAGTGTAACAATACTTCTGTAACCTCTCAGAGGAAACATGACTCCTCATTCACTCCTCTCCACCCTTCATTTAAGGTTTAAGAATAATTCTATAATTGTTGTAAACTGGAATGGAACTTACTCTCTTTCTGCTCACATCCATTCTCCATTTAATGCTACTTGCTTTGCATCTTTTAGAGAGATAGATTAGATATAACTAGCAGTATCGCCCGGCGTTGCTCGGGTTTGTAAGGGAAATAACTATATAAGCATTTTTAGAGAGTTATAGCAAAAAAATAGCAAAAAAATGCATTAAAAATGGAAAAAAATGATGGTAAATTTTTTTTTAAATCGTTGACTCATCGTAGACATTTTTAGAGAGTTACTTCCCTTATATAATAGCAAAAAATGCATTAAAATGGAAAAGAATTATGGTAATTTTTTTTTAAATCGTAGACTCATCGTAGACACGCGCTAATACCCAGAAGGGCTCGATATGAATCACGACTATAAGATACCCGGTTTTGGTTAAACTGCACCGCAAAATGTGGGAGTAGTTAGGAATCTAAATCGTAGGAGACCGACACACAACCTCTCTTTTATATATAAAGATAAACTCAAAGAGCAACTAGAAAGTGAAAGTTGTATCTAACTTAGGATGTCTCATAGATAGTGGTGGCAATGGTGTTGGAGGTGGTAGATGTGGTTATCATGGCAGTGGTGGTTGTTGTGTAGTGGTGACAGTGGATGTGTATGATGGCAGCAATTATAGTGTTGGTGTTTTTGTAGAGGTGGTGGTGGTGGCGGCGGCAGTGGATGATAATGATGATGATGATGATAGTAGTAGTAGCATTGATTATGTTAGGATGTCTCATGGATGGTAGTGTTGAAGACATTGCAGAGTGTAGTGGTGGTGAAATTGGTGATTTTGAATATGATGCTGGTATTGATCTTGGGGTTGTGGTGGTGGCATTGGAGGTTGTAGTAATGGTTGTAGTGGTGGTTGTGAAGATGATTCTGATATTGATAGTCTTTGCATTGAGGTAGTGGCAGAGTCAGAGTAAATAATAAGAGCCCAGTTAACACAAGATTCTTAAATTTCGGAGATCATAAGATAGGAGAGCAAGAAGTTAAAAGTTCCAATACTGGCCCAATACCTACACCCCAGATTCTTCAACTATTTTATAAGAAAGGGGTTAATGGCAGGATAGGGATTCAGCTTTAACATAAATTGTATAACAAAAATACATAAATAAATTACTGCTCCGACGATGTAATTTTAGTATGTGTGTATGTATGTATGTATGTGTGTGTGTGTGTGTAAGCAATGCAAACAATGGAAAATAATTAAACACTCATTTTCTGATGTCTAAGGATGGATATTTATGCGTATGAATCTTTTTCTTTTTATTTTCTTTCAAATATAATTCTAGGGAACTGAAAAAGCTGTGTACGATGCCAAGCGAATTTAGCTATTTACGATGATGGATGTTTACGTTACAAACGAATCTGTAGGTCTGTTTACATGTTTACGTTAACTACGTCACAAAATAGCTGTTTACGTCACAGTAACCATATTTTGAGAGGCAGTAAATAATATGAGGTCGAAAGATTGGTTAAAATTCGAATTATTAAACAACGTTAAACTTAGAAATTACAATTCCGTTTTCATTTTGGTTTACAATTATGTTTTCTTTTGACACATTCTACCAGTATACGAAGTTTCAAATTGTTTAGTTAACTAGGAAAATCTGGCCTTCAAACTGAAAAGATCCAGTGTTTAGTTACAAAAAGTTACGATAAGCGGATGTTTGATCTGATGTTTACATTTTCACAAAATAGCTGTCTACGTCACAGTTAACACTATGCAGCGAATAATTTCAGATCAATACAGACAACATGATTGGTTAAAATTCGCAGATTTAATCTACGATTAATGTCATAAAATAGATTTTTCTCAAATAAACAAGTTGGAACTAGTGTTTTGTTTTGAGACACTCTACCAGTACACGAAGTTTCAAATTATTTAGTTAACTAGAAAGATCTGACGTCCAGGCGACGAAAATGAAAAGATCCTAAACACTTTCAAACTTCGTGGAGTAGTCTTCCGCTTATCGTAACTTTTTGTAACTAAACACTTTCAAACTTCGTGAAGTAGTCTGAGTATATATAAAATTAGTGCTTTAATTATTTTCCATTGTTTGCATGTAAATATCCGCTTATCGTAAACAACTAAATTCGCTTGGCATCGTACACAGCTTTTTCAGTTCCCTAGAATTATATTTGAAACAAAATAAAAAGAAAAAGATTCATACGCATAAATATCCATCCTTAGACATCAGAAAGATTAGAAATGCAACAAAAATTTAAAATACCGGATCTTTACCTTTCAAACTTCGTGGAGTATATATAAAATTTGTGTAGATCCTGAGTATATATAAAATGAGTGTTTAAATTATTTTCCATTGTTTGCATTGGTTATGCATATATTTATTTTTATACACACACACACACATGTATACAAACATATGCATATATATATATATACACCTATATACACATATTCTAATGCATATGCATATATGTGTACATATTTATAATGTGTGTGTATTATAAATGCATACATTATATATATATATATATATATATATAAAAGATGTTTACATACAATATATATATATATATATGTTATATACATCTACATGTATATGTATGTATGAATATATAAGTACCACAGAATTTGAATCAAACTGTTTTGATCCATACATACATACACACACACATACATACATACACACATACTAAAATTATATCGTTGGAGCAGTAATTTATTTATGTATTTTTTGTTATACAATTTATTTTTAAGCTGAATCCCTATCCTGCCATTAACCCCTTTCTTATAAAATAGTTGAAGAATCTGGGGTGTAGGAATTGGGCCAGTATTGGAACTTTTAACTTCTTGCTCTCTATCTTATGATCTCCGAAATTTAAGAATCTTGTGGATGATGATGATAATGATGATGATAGAAGTAGTGGCATTGATTATGTTAGGATGTCTCAGTAGTGGTTGTGAAGATGATTCTGATATTGATAGTCTTTGCATTGAGGTGGTGGCAGAGTCAGAGTAAATAATAAGAGCCCAGTTAACACAAGATTCTTAAATTTCGGAGATCATAAGATAGAGAGCAAGAAGTTAAAAGTTCCAATACTGTCCCAATTCCTACACCCCAGATTCTTCAACTATTTTATAAGAAACGGGTTAATTGCAGGTTGTATACCAAAAAATACATAAAGAAATTACTGTTTTATTCTTTGACAACATGTGTTTCATGAGGTACATCCTCGGGTTCCTAAACCACACCTTGTTTCCCTGGAACCCCTCTCAAGATGCCACCCCAATCATCAAACCGTTAGTGTGTGTGAAGAGACAGAGAGAGTAATGTGTGAAAGAGAGAGATAACTGAAATGTTTTTACTCGGTGTATCATCATCATCATCATCATCATCATCATCATCATCATCATCATCGTTTAACGTCCGTTTTCCTTGCTAGCATGGGTTGGACGGTTCAACCGGGATCTGGGAAGCCAGAAGGCTGCACCAGGCTCCAGTCTGATCTGGCAGTGTTTCTACAGCTGGATGCCCTTCATAATGCCAACCACTCCGTGAGTGTAGTGGGTACTTTTTACGTGCCACTGGCACAGGTGGCAGAGGGGTCTGGCATCGGACACGATCGGTTGGTGCTTTTTATGTGCCACCGGCACAGAAGCCATTCGAGGCGGGGTTGGAATCGGTCACGTTCGGATGGTGCTTTTTTATGTGCCACCGGCACAGAAGCCAGTCGAGGCGGCACTGGCAACGGCCACTGGTGCCAGAGGGGTCTGGCATCGGCCACGATCGGTTGGTGCTTTTTATGTGCCACCGGCACAGAAGCCAGTCGAGGCGGTGCTGGCATCGGCCACGTTGGGATGGTGCTTTTTATGTGTCACCGGCACAGGTATCACAACTACTGTTTCCATTGATATTTGGTTTGATGTTCATGTACATGCACTTGACTCAACAGGTCTCCTCAAGCACAGCGAGATGTTCCGGGATCCAAGGTACTTTGAATGGGCAGGGGGTATGCGGAACTGGTGCCGGAAGCATCTCGGGTCTTAGTAGTCACAGTACATCTCCAGAGATCTCGGTCCTTCGCCATTGCCTCAGTGAGGCCCAACGCTCTGAGGTCATGCTTGCCTACCTCATCCCATGTCTTCCTGGGTCTTCCTCTCCCCCTGATTCCTTCAACTGTTCGGGAGTGGCACTTCTTCACACATCTCTCCTCATCCATCCGCAGTACATGACCATACCATCGCAAGCGTCGCTCTTGCACACCGCATCTGATGCTTCTTATGCCTAGCATTTCTCTCAGGGTGCTTACACTCTGTCGTGCATTCACACTGACATTACACATCCAGCGGATCATGCTAGCTTCAGTTCTTTCAAGTCTACGCATGTCCTCTGCAGTCACGGCCCATGTTTCACTGCCGTGAAGCATGGCAGTTCGCACACATGCATCATACAATCTACATTTCACTCTGAGTGAGAGACCCTTTGTCGCCAGTAGGGGTAGGAGCTTTCTAAACTTTGCCCAGGCTATTCGTGTTCTAGTGGTGACACTCTCTGAGCATCCACCCCCACTACTAACTTGGTCACGCAGGTAGCGGAAAATATCAACTACTTCTAGTTTCTCTCCCTGGAGTGTGATGGAATCTGTTTTCTGAGTATCTGTGGTGTCTATTGTCCCTGTGCATCTGCCGCACATGAAAGCTATCTTATCTGTTAATTTCCCTTTAATGTTGCTGCACCTCTTGTGCGTCCATAGCTTACATTGGGTGCATCTTATGGAGTTTCTACCTACACCTTTCCTACAGCTCGAGCAGGGCCACCTGCCCGATGGGGTGTGTGCTGAGTTCGCCTTTCTG
>NC_043002.1:28966039-28968539 GCF_006345805.1 Octopus sinensis | reverse complement strand
ATTTTACCCCAGTGTCACTTTGATGGCATGCACTGCTCTCTCACTCAGTAACAATGATAATAACAACAACAACAACACTTTATGCTATAGGCGAAAAGACTGAAATGTTGCGAACAGGGGTTAGTCGATTTCAATGACTACAGAGCTCAAATGATACTTACATGATGATCCTCAAAACAATGAAGTGATGTAAGGCAAAGTTGACCTCGGTGAGATTTGAACTCAACACCTCTGCCAGAAATAATGATATATATCTTATATGTAATCGACTTAATTATATATATATATATATGTTTCTTTTTTACCCACAAGGGGCTACACACAGAGGGGACAAAGAAGGACAGACAAACGAATTAAGTCGATTACATCGACCCCAGTGCGTAACTGGTACTTAATTTATCGACCCCGATAGGATGAAAGGCAAAGTCGACCTCGGCGGAATTTGAATTCAGAACGTCGCGGCAGACGAAATACGGGTGCGCATTTCGCCCAGCGTGCTAACGTTTCTGCCAGCTCGCCGCCTTTAATATATATATATATATATATGTGTGTGTGTGTGTGTTTGTGTGCATACATATACATGTCTATATACATACATATATTTCTATATATGCACACATTTATGTATGCATATATATATACATATATATATACGCATATATATATGCACATACATATATATTTACGCACACACGTACAAAAGTGTGTGTATGTGAGTGTGTGTGTGTGCGGTGTGGTGTGTGTGTGTGTGTGTGTGTTTGTGTAAATATATACATGTATGCCTTATTTTGTGCACTCGTGAATAAATAAAACACGATCGAAGAGAAACATGGATATGGGATGTTGAATCTTTGAGTGAAGCAGTGTTTTTGCTGATGGCACTGGAGGAGAGGCGCGGTTTTTCTTCTCCCTTAAAAGTTTCATCTCTAGACTTCCGGTTTAACTCAGACGCCTTCTTCAGGTCAGAATACCAAGATGGCACTTACCGTAAATATATTTCTGCTAGGATGCTTTCGAATAGGCGGGAAATATCAATAGGCGGAACAGACATTCCATCAAGCCAGCTAACCATTTTAGGGCGATGGATTGAAATATTACCGGTTTTGGGATGGCATAGAGGTGGTGGTAGTGTTGTTGCTGTTGTTGTTGTTTATGTTGTTGTTGTTGTTGCTGTTGTTGTTGTTGTTGTTGTTCTGTTGTTGCTGTTGTTGTTGTTCTGTTGTTGCTGTTGTTGTTGTTGTCGTCATTGGTGGTGGTGGTGGTGGTAGTGGTGGTGGTGGTGGTGCCGTGAAATTTGAATGTGCTTCTTTTGAAGAGAGGTGGTGAGGATAACAGTGATGATGTAGGTATTCTATTTCAATGGTGGTGGTGGTGGTGGTGGCGGTGTTGAGGAATGGGTCTTGCTGCTGTTGCTGCTTGTGGGGGTCGTAATGTTGATGATGGTGGTGGTGATAGATTTAGTGAGGATGATGTTCATAGTGCTATTTTTTTTCTTTTTGCAGGTATGGTTTATGTAACGGTGGTAGTGGGTTTTTTTTCAATAAATGCGGTTGTTGTGCTTATGGTGGCGTTGTTTGCGCATGGAGTGATCTTGGTATTAGTGGCAGCTATGGTTGTGCTTAAGGGTTGCTTAATGAGGAAGTGGGTATGATTTAGTGATTGAGTTTCTGGTGGTGTTGGTTGTACTTTGGATGGTGTCGATTGCCTTCTGAGTCTCGTTGGTTGCTCTTGTGGTGGCGGTAATTGCGCTTGGGGAGGAGTTGTTTGCGCTTGGGGTGGTGGTGTACAAGTTTGGTAGAGTTAAAGGTAGCTTTAATGAAAGTGATGCTTGGAGTGATGACAATGATGATGCTGCAGTACTTCTGGTTGTTGTGTAGTGATGATAGTCTTTGATGATAATGGTAGAGGTTATGGTACTATTAGCTACTATGTAATACCTTAATGAAATTTGATGTAACTAAAGCAGAAAGTGAAATGAACTGGATGGCTTCACCTTTATCAGCTAGTTCACTTCTGTCATGATATCCAAAATGGGTTTAATATTCTACCAGTTATTATTATTTATTTTTTGCGTAATACTGTCAACGAGCTGTTGTTTTATTTGTTCTAATTCCTATCTTTTTGCCTGATCATGTAACAATTGAATGCATTTTCAATATATCCCTCGACCTGTATAAACATTTCTGCTTTAATTTAATTTCATTCATATTTAAGATGCATTATTACACCCTATATTCGATCACATCACTTGTGTCAACAAGCGTTTAAAAGATAAATTTGTACTCGGCAGAATTCTAGCTCGTGGACATCTGTAGTTCTATCTTAACGACTGTGCTCTATTTTAACGGCTGTGATGGATCTGAACACTTTCTGGATATCATTTTTCAAACTATCTAAAGATATTATCATTTCATTATATTTACACTACTATCCTTTGATTCCGTATTTTGTCTTGGCATTAAAGCATTCCAGTGCTCTCAAGTGAAATTACTTTTCACTC
>NC_043002.1:28938539-28961039 GCF_006345805.1 Octopus sinensis | reverse complement strand
GCTTGGCTTATGATATGGGGACTATTGGGATGTTTCTAAGGTTAAAGTAACGCCTAAAAGATTAGCGGTTTTAAGGGAATTTTAAAAAGTAATGGATAGGTTGAGGTTAGAGAAAAAGTTGTGTAGATCTTTCCTAATTCGTTGTAAAGACGATTTATTAACGCACATGGAACTAATATCTGCATACTATCCATTTGAAATAACAAAATATGTACTCCCATCGAAATTTACATACATGGACATTCCTTCGATAATGGAACAGCAACTTTAACATCCAATATATAGTCTTATTCTCATATCTCCCTTTATATTTTCAGTGTCTCTCCTTTTCCAAAATAACTTCTTATATAATGAACTCTACTACTTCTTTCTATTGAAACTCTCTCATCTCGTATCTGATGATGGGATATCTTTAATATCCCTGAAATAGCTGTAAGACTATATCTTTCTCTTTATAAATGTCCTAGAAATATCACACTGCCTTGGATTGTTCTCTCATTTTTTTTTACATATACACACTCACACGCGACCTGTATCAGATTCCTCACCCATACTATTATTGAAACGGAAGTCTAACAGCGGTCCTTTCTTAGCAGTTACATAGACTTACCTGCCTTTTGGGTCTCCTGGATACCAAAAGCTCTCATATGTATGTATATGTATATACATATGAATATATGTATATATATATATATATATATATATATATATATATATATATATATGTGTATATTATATATATATTATATATATTACATATTATATATATGTATGTGAACACGGTCACACAAACATAAGCTCACTGTAAATGTGTGTATCAGATTCGGAGTATATTGTGAAAGGCAAAAATATTGATAGAGCGTACTCAATACAGTGAGAAATTACAGAGGATAAACATTTTTCAAGCAGTCTGTATGAACTGCTCAGCTGAATTTGACATTAGCTTTGACTCTATCCAAGAGTTACATGAATTAAATAAATTTCAAAAGAATAGTCAACCATTTACTGTAAAATTGAATACGATTCGAGTACGATTGAGTAAAACATTGAACAGCTTAATAAATCCAACATGTGTCTTATGTGTCTGATGTTTGTAAGAAATAATCACATTTATTTACGGCTACGTTGATATGACGAACATAATACTAGTTTCCAAATTTAGCGATTTCGGGAGGAATTGTAAAGTCAACCTCCGCAAAATTTGAACTCTGTACGTAAATTTGGACATGGCACAAAGCAATTTGCCCGGCATCATAAAGATTCTGCCAGCCGCCTTGATAACGAATATAATATTAACATCATTCACACATAGATCTATAAACGGGAACCACATGTATCCATCAATGAGGCTGAGTTGTAAATATGGAGTTAAGTATATATATATATATATATTTATATATATATATATATATAAATACACATATATATATATGTGTGTGTGTGTGTGTGTATATGTATGTATACATATTTTTATATATATATATATGTATATATATATATGCATATACGTATATTTATACACGCACACATACACACTCACACACATATATATGCATATACACAGATATGTGTGCATTTACGCAAGTCTCTCAGAATATCTCACCCCCTGTATCTCTTTCTTTATATATATATATATATACATATATCTATCTATCTATCTATATACATACATACATACATACATATATATATATATATATATATGTATATATATATATTATATTATATATATATATATATAATATATACATATATATATGTATATATCGATGGAGAGATAGACAGATATAGATGCGTATTGATATATATATATTATATATATACGTACATATATACATTTATATATATATATATATATATATATATATATATATATATATATATACATATATACACACACACACGCACATTACATATATACATATTTATAAGTATGTATATGCATATACACCTGTGCCTATACAAGCACGTAGCTAAAGAATATATACATGTGTGTGAGTGTGTACATGTGTCCTGTGCGTGTCTAAGCATACACATAACACAGAATACGTTTAAACAATCGCAGCATGATATCTTTTTGTGATGTTTTGAAGTTTGCATTTTTTTGACAATTCCCATGCATGCATGGAATTTAATTCCTGAATCTAGCGCCACTAAAACACTATATTGCGGACCAAATATAACATGGCACTGAATTCATAGCAAACACATTTAAACAGCACTTAAGGAAATAGCAATAAATTTGAAGGAAATGGGAAAAAATAACCATCACCCTGTGAGCCTTTACTGTTTTATTGTTTTGATTTTCTGTTCTTTTACTATGTATCCGCTGTTTTAATGCGTATATATATGTATATATGTGTGTGTGCGTGTGTATGTATGTGTGTGTATGCCTATGTGTGTGTGTATGCATATGTGTGTGCGTGTGTGTGAGTGAGTGTGTGTACATACTTACGTGTGGATGTATTTTTGTATATGAACCATGCATATATGCATGTATATATATATATGTGTGTGTGTGTGTTAGTGTGTGTTTGCGTGTGTTAGTATGCATGTCTGTGTGTATATGTATGTATGTATACAAGTACGTATGTATGTGTGTGTGTGTGTGTGTGTGTGTGTGTGTGTGTGTGTGTGTGTGTGTGTGTGTGTGTCCGTGCGTGTGTTTATGTCTCTATAAGTAGATATGTATATATACACTGGCTCATCTGGAAAAGCAGCTTAGACCCCGCTACATGTCTAAATTCAAGAACTGAACTTTTTGGTTCATGTCCACATATGGCTAAACATTTGCTACGTTTTTTCCCCCCCTCCCCCACCAAGATCACAGATAGAACCTGGTTTTTATATTATGTCCACGTAAAAGCATTTTATCTCACTATATTTTATATAAATTTTTTGCATATCTTTTACATATTTTTATATATGTATTTCTATATATATTTTTTGCTTTATATATTTTACATATTTTTTCTGTATTTTACATTTCACCATGCATTTATCTTCTGCACGTGTGTATATAGACAAATATATATGAAAATTTTTGTGCATGCGTGGGCATATATACGTGTGCGTATGTGTATGCGTGTACACGAGTATGTATATATGTACATGTATATGTACATGTGTAAGGTTGCATATATATGTGGGAGTACATGCATGTGTTTCACGCGAGTATGAGTGAACATATGCATATATAGCATGTGCGTATTTAGACGTGTATTTGAATATTATTGTGCAAGTGTGTGAGTGTGCGCGCGTGTGTGGATAGGTTTATGTGTACATGCATGGTTGCACATATAGGCGTATGCGTGGGTGGGTGTGCATGTATGTTTTTCACGCGAGTGTGAGTGAGCATATGGATATAGGCACCTGCACATGGATGTGTGGTGTGCGCGCATGTGTATGTATGTACATGCGCGCATACGCGATTTCTATGTGCATTTTTATTTTTTTAATTTCTCCCCTTCGGTTTTTACCCCTTATTTAGCGGTCATTCTAATAGCTCTTTTGTCTTAATAACGGTCAGTTACATAGTAATTTCCCTTTGTTTAACAGTCATTTTCATAGCATTTTGGGATATTTTTCTACACCAAGCATCTGAAGTGACTCAGCCTGCACTGATTGATGCAACGCAACAAGGTGCACAATATCCTAAGGGACAAATGCAGGATGTGTCTAAACGAACGTTGTGCGGAATAAAGATTTGAAATAGATCCATCTTCCGTTTTCTTTATCAACTATAAACTCAACGAACACTGCAGATTTCCTGATATAGTTCCAGCGCTAGAAGAAAAACGATCGTCTTTGCTTTGAAGACGAAAGGTGTTCTTCCATCAGGATAATACTTAACCACACTCCAAAGACTGGAGCAGTTTGAATGAAAAACGATGCCCCACCCACCATATTGCCCCATGTGATTATACTTTATTACTCAGTCTTTTGAATTCTGTAGACGAGGTCAGAACAGTGCAGGAGGAGTATTTTTCGTCATAGACAAGTGAATTTTCGAAGAGGGGACTTGCAAGTCAACTAGATACATGGAAAAGCATGGTAGAATATGAAGAATGTATTTTACATGAAAAAAGAACTTTATTTATCTTAATTTTGAAAAATAAAAGAAATATGAAATAAACAGCATTTGTTGAATGACCCAGCATATAAATATATATATATATATATATATATATATATATATATATATATATATATATATATATATCAATATCTATAAATCTGAAATGCAAAAAGTTTGTTTGTCTGGTTTTGGCATTGGAACGGGTTAAAGGCCACTAGATCCCGTCGGATTGACTCCACAATTTACAGGGACATGTAAAATGAGGTGAGGATGAGAGTGGGTTAGGTTTAAAATCCCTATCTTAAAAAGTGTCGTTGCTAGGGCAAAAAACTCACACTTTGGCAAGTCTCCTCTCATTCTTTTATGTATCTGTCTTCCTCCGTTTCTCCCTCTTTCTTCCCTTCCCTTCACTTTCCTCTATAACGTCATTTCACAGCGTCTACCACCCTTCCCTTCACTTTCTCTCTATAACGTCGTTTCACAGCGTCCTATATCTTGCCCCGGCGCCTTCGACAGCGCTTTCACACTCCCTCTCTACGTCTGTCTGCATTCATAGAGAGAATTATCATCGCCAACACAACCACACAATCATGAGAACAAATATTATGAATCAGATATTTATTGGGTTAATTTATATGTGTGTGTGTGTTCTATATATAAATATGCATATATAAATAGTGTATATATCTATATATATATATAATTTGTATACATTTATTTATATGGCACACTCTTACTCGCGCGTAGAGCGGGTCACCTTAAGCTAGTATATATATATATATAATATATATATATACATATATATATATAATATATATATATAATATATATATATTATATATATATATATATATAATATATATAATATATATATATATATATATATATACACGTACATGTTTCTGTGCGTGTGAATGTATCTCTGCTTCTGTTTGCCCCCTTCTCACTTAATAATGGATATTGGTTCTTTTTCTCCCCATGACCTAGCGATTGGATTAAAGACTATAGAATTAAAGACTAAAGAATGAGTCTCACACCTAAAATCAAACATTATTGAGGTCAATTTGTTCGACTAAACCTCCAAGGCAATGCTCAGTAATAGCGCAGTCTAATGATTGAAGTAAGTATGCAATAAAACAAGAGGGATATGTTGTGAAAATAAATATACAGGCGCAGGAGTGGGTGTGTGGTAAGAAGCTTGCTTCCTAACCACATGATTCCGGGTTCGGTCCCACTGCATTGCGCAAGTGTCTTCTACTATAGCGTCGGGTCGACCAAAGCCTTGCGAGTGTATTTGGTAGACGAAAACTGAAAGAAGCCCGTCGTATATATAATATATATATATATATATATATATATATATATGTCTGTATGTCTGTATATGTTTGTGTGTCTGTGTTTCTCCCTCCACCATCACTTTACAACCGATGGTGGTGCGTTTACGTCTGTAATCTAGCGGTGCGGTAACAAAGACCGATAGAATAAGTACTAGACTTACAAAGTATAAGTCCTGGGCCGATTTGTTCGACTAGCAGCGGTGCTCTAGTATAGCTGCAGTCAATATGGCTCAAACAAGTAAAAGAATTTTAAAAATCTGTCATATACCACCACTTTTTTCAACATTAAGCATATCGGTTTTCTCCCCTTTTGCAAAATATAGTGCAACAGTTATCAAAGACACAATAACACAGATAACAAAGCACTTTTCAAATTCGGGTATCTTCTATCTTTTCCTTAGACTGCAGCCGTGTTGGAGCACCAACTTGAAGGATTTTTATTCGAATGAATTTACCCTAGTACTTATTTTTTAAAACCTGCACCTTATTACATCGATCGCTTTTGTCGAGGACATAAACACACCGGTTATGCATAGGTGATAGAGGGCAAACACAGACACGAAGACACGAACGCATACATACACATACGCACACACACACGCTCGTACACATACACTATATATACACACACAAACAAACATATATAATATAAATTCACAACAGGCCGCTAAAGATCCTTAGAAAGATAAGAATCTTATTTTATAATAATGTTAAGTGCATAAACACCTCCTCCTTTGAAGAGTAATACTCTATTCTTACTGCTCAGTATTACAACGATGGTATCAAATTTAGAATATATAATAAGGAGTAAGTCACGAATAGAAAAACAAATAGAATAATAAGGTACAATTCGACATATACTTTAAGTAGTCGACAAAACGTCAATATATTTCTAAATAATGTAAATAAGTAATTAGTTTAGTTGTAAACTATAGATACCTATTTCTTTACTACCCACAAGGGGCTAAACACAGAGAGGACAAACAAAGACAGACAAACGGATTAAGTCGATTATATCGACCCCAGTGCGTAACTGGTACTTATTTAATCAACCCCGAAAGGATGAAAGGCAAAGTCGACCTCGGCGGAATTTTTACTTGTAAACTATAGATACCAGAAGAATTTGGATAGCAATAATGCATAAGATAACAGTAGCATCAAAAACGTAGAAAGTCATCTGTTTTATTGCAACAACGTGATCTTCCTACATCCTATGATTTCCTAAGGCATTAGTTTATCAGATATGGCTTATTTAAGCAGAGCTGAGGTTCTGCAAATAGTAACTATTATAATGGACTTATTGCATCTCTTTATTAATTAAAAATTTGCGTAATATTTCACAACCACATTCTGGACTTTAGAGGAAGACAATATTAACAATAATAAAATCAAATTTATCACGAATTCTTGCAGGGTGTTCGGATTCATAGAGACATCTATGAAATATTCATCCGATATTTATGTGTGGTATATTTGGAGCAAACTCTGGAATTCGTTTTTAACTTTCTTCCGTTTATTTTAGAATATTCGCTAGACAGTTTGTTTCATTTCAGTTTGCTTCACAGCAATAATACCATAGTAATTTTACACAATAAAAGTATATACATACATACAACATATATATATATATATATATATATATTATAATGTATGTGTTGTGTGTGTGTGTGTGTGTGTGTATGTATGTATGTATGTATGTAGTATTATGTATGTAAGAGGAGCGAGTGTGTGTTGGCGTCTGTTTTCATATGCACCTTTGTATTCGTATTGCACCTTGGGTAAGCACACCAAGGGGTGGGAGCCTGATGTTCGAGCTTTTGCAATGCATTTCAAGCTTCCTGCATAAGTGCGAAGGCAGGAACCCTCTAAGCACTGAACCAGATTTGGGAGATCCATGTAAACCCTAACGTTACTAAATTCAAATTCATTATTCTATGCCAATGTCGAATTGTATAATTTAAAAGATTTTTAGACCATTTAGCAAACATAACGTTATATATATGTGAGTGGAGTGTATGTAGCTGTGTGTATGTACACATATAAATGCATACCAATACACACATATACATAGGCCTATATAAATGTATGCGTGTATATACATTTAATGATATATATATATGTTTATAAGTATATACATATATGTATACATATGCTTATATATATATATAATATTATATATATATATATATCACAATCAAGGAACGGCCATAATAGGCCATTCACCCACTAGAAATAACAGCCAAAAGCTTTAACCGCAAAATAACATCAATTCCGTAAACCAGGAGAAAATTAAAAAACATTTACCCTGTAATTTCTTATACGATGCACCGTTTCGTCTACTGTTAATGGTAACTAACCTGATTAATTAAATCAAGCCAATCTACCATAGGCCCTTAGATTCATCAGTAAGAAATAGCCATTGGCTATTCTTACTGATGAATCTAGGGCCTATGGTAGATTGGCTTGATTTAATTTAATCAGGTTAGTTTACCATTAAACAGTAGACGAAAACGGGCATCGTATAAGAAATTACAGGGTTAAATGTTTTAATTTTATCCTGGTTTACGGAATTGATGTTATTTTGCGGTTAAAGCTTTTGGCTGTTATTTCTAGTGGGTGAATGGCCTATTATGGCCGTTCCTTGATTGTGATGTTACTTAAAAATGGTCTATGACTATTTAATTTTTCCCACTAGGCCGCTGGTGGCAAAAAAAATTCTACAAAATTTTTTTTTGCCACCCTATATTGATTAAATATATATATATATATATATATATATATTACACGTGTGTGTATGAGTGTGTTGATATTTCGGTTTCCGAAGTGATGTTGTTGTTGTGGTTAATACTAACGGAGCGTTTTATTTACTTTATTGATTTATTCGCATTATTTAGCTATGTTTCCTTTCATCTGTAAGTCAGTGGTGTATTTAGAAGTATTCCTACTTTAGCATTTACCCTTCACACAACCAACCAGTTTCAACTTCTGATGCTTCTTAACTTCTTTATTCACTCTGCCTCAGCTCTGCTTAAATAAGCCATATCGATCAGCTGTAATTTCAATCTGTACCAATTAGCAACATCCCTCTCTTCACTAATTTATTCCTCCTCCCATCTCTCACATCTTCACCAACTCTTTTTCATTTATTTTTATTGTATTTCTTCATTGTTTCTTTTCTATACTATTTACAGTACATTTCTTTCTATTTTTTTTTTTTGTTTTTTTTTTTTGCTCTGAACCTTAGCTTCCCAATTTCAATAAAACAAACAAAGTAGAGGATGGCAGTATAAGTAAACAAATATATAAATAAATAAATAAATGATGTTGATACTAATACTTCTACTACTACTACTACTTATAATAATAATAATAATAATAATAATAATAATAATAATAATAATAATAATAATAATAATAATAATAATAATAATAATAATAATAATAATACTAATAATAATAATAATAATAATGATAATAATAATAATAATAACAACAACAACAACAACAACAATAATAATAATAATGATGAGTATGATGATGATGATGATGATGAAAACAAAAGGACTAAACGAAAAACAATAACATAAAACACTAACCAAATATAAACTACATCCGTTTTTTTTTTTTGCTCTTGTTATGTATATAATTGTTGTTCAATAATTACTAATTACTAATCTAGTTAGCAACTGGAAAATTTTCCTCAGTCACACAATAACAGCAATAACAAAAATCAAATCCCTAAAAAAAAAAACATACACACACACACACACGCACAAAAAAAATAAAAACAATTAAAATTTACATTTTTGTTAGTTTTGTCAGATGGTTTGTTTCAATATTTGTTGGATTTACTAATTGTCATCATTATCATCATCACCGTTATATTATTATTATTATTATTATTATCATTATTATTATTATTATTATTATTATTATTATTATTATTATTATTGGTATTTAATTTTTTATATAATTCATTGTTGGAGTAGTTTGTTTTACGATATTTTTCTGTGTCGTTTATTTTATTTAATTATATTTGTGAGTTTATTTTTTCGGGTTTTTATTATTATTTCTTTTGTCTGTGATAACTTACTAGCTTTGTCAACTAATATAACTGCTGAAAAATAAAATAATCTCCGATACAGTGAAAAGGAATAATGCGGTAAAGAAGATATGTTTGAAAAGAAAGGAAAACGAATATAATATAAGAAGGAAATATAGTATTTAGGAGAGAAAAAGTAGGAAAATGGAGGATACAGAAATAAAGGAAAGAAAAATGTAAGCAAAGGTAAAAGAAAAGTATATAAAGAGTAGATGGAAAAGGAAAGAAAGAATGAAAGAAAGAAAGAAAAGTGACACGATAGACAGCAGAAAAACAAGTATTCAAAGATGGAATGCAAAATGTAAAACGGAACGTACCAGAAAATGTATTAAAGTAACAAAGAAGTTAGAGGAAATACAGGGAATCAAGTGATGTGAAAGGAAAAGAAAATAAAGAGAGAAAAAAGGAGAATATGTTGAAAGTAGGTGAATGCAAACAGGAACAATATATTTGCCTGCCAATATATATATATATATATAAATATGTCTTTTACTTCTTATTGGCTTCAGTCATTTGACTGCGGTCATGCTGGGGCACCGCTTTAGTCGAACAAATCGAACCTTTTTGAAGCCTTGTAGTTATTTTATCGGTTTATTTTTGCCGAACCGTTAAGTTACGGGAACGTAAACGCAGCAGTACCTGTTTTCAAGTGATGGGCACACACACATACACAGACTCACAAACATACACACACGCACATAGATATATACCTACCTACATACATACATACATATATGTAAATATACATACACAACGGGCTTCTTTCAGCTTCACTCTACCAAATCCAGTCACATACATACACACACAGACACACAGACACACACACACACACACACACACACACACACACACACACACATATATATATATATATAATATATATATATATATAGCTATCAATGTACTATTCTTCATGTGGTTGTAACATATCTCTTATGCATCTGCAGTGTACATATAATGCACATAAGAAACAGACCAAATGTTGTCCCGGAAGTGACTTGTGAGAAAACAAGTTCGATCGTTTGGTGGGGGGTTGTAGTGGTGGGGGGTTGTAGTGGTGGTGGTGGTGGTCGTCGTCGTAGTGGTCGTGGTGTTCCATTTGGGAGCGCTCGCAACCTGCTACATTCCGAGATTAGAATTCCTCGCCACTTATATATGAAAAAGTGAATATAACATTTATGACATTCGTTGATTTTGCAAATAGCCACCCGATTGAAAAAGGCCCAGTATCTTCTCCTGGGACAACGCTAAATTAAAATAGCCATCTATGTATCATACTTCAGCGAGTTACAGAATAAAAAAAGTAGCTGCTAGGCTATTTAAGGACGGCGGCAAAAGTTGAGAAAGCTGTTGTGCAGTCGTGTACCCCATCTATGATTTATAACAAATGGAGGTGCTTACATAAAATGGCTATTTTATATATACCATACGGCAGCTCCCCTGAATTTACCTCCTATATTGCATCAAATGGCAAATCCAGTCCCTCTCTCTCTCTCTCTCTTTCCCGCTCGGTTGCTCGCGCTCTCCACCCCATATCTATCTTTGGTTTTCTTAACCAGAAAAATACGTGTCTACTTTCTTCATGATTTCGGTCCCCTTCACCAAACAAGTGCGTCTCACGTAGAGCAACAATATCAGTAGTATAACTTAATAGTTCCTCGGCAACTATCGTAGTTCTCTTTGCCAGTCTCATTCTAATATTTCTAATAGCATTGTAAATATTGCGGCAACATAATTTCTTGGACGTTAATATCTGTTTTCTTAGTATTCGGCCAACTAGTAAGTATAGAGCCGTCAGCTGCGATAAACTAAGTAGCAAACAATTTATGTTGACAAGCCATTTTTGTAACACCCTTCCTAGAGCTATCTATTATTTGTGAATACACTATCGCCCCAAAATGTCTGCTTATAATCAGGAGTTTCCTCGCAAAACTACTAGGGCCATAAAAAGCATGAGAATAACTGAGAAAATTCATTGCGCTCCCGTAAAATTTTACGACTATGTACTGATAACATGTTATGTCAGAGAGTATGACCCTTTGACCATCGCTTACGACTAAAGACAAGTAAAGGCACAAAATAAGGCACAAAATAAGGCACAAAAACTGCCAGCACGTTAATTTTGTTAAAAAAGTACATGTTTGGAGCCGTCAAACTAGCAATAATCCAAAAGGAATATGTGGTTATTCTTCTATTCGGATATGAAGTTGAAGAAAAGCATAACATACCCAGTTCAGAAAGGCAAAGCAAAGTAAATGCTAAAAATAACATGGCTATCTCTCTGACGTCACATATCACCAAAGTCGTGAAACGAGTCACCAGAGAGAGAGAGAGAGAGGAACTAAGAGAGATTAAGAAATACTTATTCTAAGGTGTACATACACACAAGCACACTGACAATAAATATAGCTTTCGCCCAAGAGGCTAGCAGTATAAATTTGTGCTGAGACAACTGCATAAGTATTCGCACAGGCAATATATCTCGACTTAAGTACCAGTTCCGCACTGGGGTCGATCTAATCGACTGGTCCCTTTCCCAAAATTTCGGGCATTGTACTAGAGTAGAAAAGAATAAATATCGACTTTAAAAAGGCTTTTGATAAATTCAGCTATGAGATAATGCGCCAAAATATACGTGATTTTTGTATAGATGGGAAATTATGATGGTGATGTATGTCATTTTACAAAGCAGAATCGGATGATTCCGCCAGCAGGAAATCTGGGAGAACTGTTTTGTGAGTATTAGAATTTGAAGTGCCTCTGATAGTCATGCCCTCAGTTGTATAAGCTACCACACTTATGATACAAATATATCCCGGGCAATTAAGAAAACTTTGTCATCGCTTACCTACAGCAAGATCTTAATGAAAATCACTAACGGCCTGAAGAGAACAGTAGCAATTTAACTCTTCAACATCAACTTACAATATATATTACTATTATACATAGGATCTGGAAGGATTGCAATTGGAAAACAATTGGAAAAGCACAATAGGTCCGTGATCTGGATAAATGTGAGTAGTAACACGTTCTTTTCATGTGCATATTGTCAAGAAGGCAACGATATGGACAAGGCTACTGGCGAGATTGTAACTGTGTATATATATATATATGTATATATATATATATATATATGTACACACACACACACATTGCCAATTAGATCTGGCGGTCCCACAGACGATGATGCTACTGTTGTTTTAGCTCCAGGAGGACATCTCCTCCAGCTGGCTAACGACACACTGTGTCCGATTAGTATTTGCGAGGGGAAATCATCGTTCCCATGCCTTGCCTTACGTGATACACATAAAACCTCGCAAATACTAATCGGACACAGATAGTGTGTCGTTAACAAGCTGTAGATGTCCTCCTGGGGCTAAAAACAACAATAGCTTCGTCCTCTATGGGACCGCCACATCTGGCTGGCAATTATATTTTACGATTCCATACTGCTACAGTTATTTCTCGTTCAGAGATATAATATTGCTACATATATATATATATATTATATATATATATATATATATATATATATATATATATATATATATATATATATATATATATATATATATATATTATATATATATATATATACAGACACACACACATTGATATATACATACACATACAGACATTCACATATACATACACATAAAAGCAAGAACAGGCACATATAAAGTGAGCATCTTTACAGGTGTTTATATATGTATGTTTGTATATTTATGTTTGCATACATGTACACTTAAGTATAAGCGTGTATGTGTATACGTGTGTCTGTATGTGTGTGTATGAGTGTGCATGTTTTTGTGTATGTACATGTAAATACACATGTAAAGGCACACACACATATATTTGCGCATACATACACACGCAGACATACACTGAGACACGTCTAAATATTAATTTTTCCTGTCCAGACAGATGGTACCCTAAATGTAACTAACGAAGGCTCAACCATCTCATTTTCCACTGACGTATCTCAGGCCCCACCTTGCTGTGACAGGTCATTGATCCTAAATGTCATTTGTCAACGGACAAAATTACTTTTTCCCTTCTCTATATATCATCATTTTTGGGGACCTTTTCCTAATTTACAATATCTCTGCTACTACAGCCTCTACCTTCTAACTTTTAATGAAAATTTGTGTTCTGTTTTGTTGTCATTTTATGACTTTTTGTTATTTTTGTTGCTATTGTTGATGGCGGGGGTAGAAGCTGTGGTGATGATGTTAGTGATGATGGTGATGGTGATGATGCTGTCAGTATTGCTGTGATTTCTAATGATATTGCCACTTGTGTAATTTATTGTTAAAGATAACGCTTTTATTATTATTATTATTATTATTATTATTATTATTATTATTATTATTATTATTATTATTTTGTTGTCATCGCCTTTATCAGCATTCTCAGCCACGTCAATACGAATAATTATTGCTATCGCGACAGTGATGATGATGATGATGATGTCGCTAATATCATTAATAGTATGCGCACTGTTAGAAGCAGCATTATACACACCGCAATTATTTTCATAAACATTATACAACGAACGTCGTGCATACAGAAAAAAGCAAACGAGCACACATATACACTTACACACATGCTGACACCTCCTCCTATTCAGCATCAATATCGTGATCATCATCGTTGTCATCAACGTTATTTTATAGTTCTTTCTAATTTCGACAACTGACCAGCAGCTTTGAAGGGAATGAACGGAAAAGTTGAATTTGGTGGGATTTGAACTCAGATCGTAGAGCCGAAAGAAAAGTTGCTAAGAATTTTGAATGACGCTCTAACGATTCTATCGGTTCACTGTCTTAATGATAACCAGAAGAAGAAGAAGAATCGTTAGTGCGTCGGACAAAATGCTTAACAGCGTCAGTTTATTACTTTCTCCTTCGAAATCCTTCGGAAATCAATTCAAGCTTTCAGAGACTTTTACCTTTTTACAATCGATATAAAAATGTACCAGTGTCGATGAAATCAATTTGTTCCATTTTTTCAAAATTGCTACTCTTGTACCAGAATTGGAAAGAATTATTATCAAATTCACGTCAGCAGGATTTGAAACTGAACTTAAAAGTCGTGAAACATAAGCTACAAAGCATTTTAAGATATCCTCGTCTTTCTACCGGCTCGCCACCTTCGTTTATGTAATAATAATGTTAAAATTGATGAAATTTTGGCGCAAGGGTAAAAATTTCAGAGGAGAAGAGGAGTCATCATTGACTCCAGTGTTTAACTGATACTTACTTTATCGACTCCGAAAAGATGAAAGACAAAATCGAACTCGGCGGGATTTGAACTCAGAACGTTAAGAGAGATGAAATGCCGCTAAGCATTTTGCCAAGCGTGCTAACGAATCTGCCTTCTCAACGTCCTTATAATAATGGTTTCTAGAGCGCTGAAATAGGAGAATCGTTAGCACGTTGGGCGAAATGCTTAGCGGTTTTTCATCTGCCGTTACCTTCTGAGGTCAAATTTCGCCGAATTAGATATTGCCTTTCACCCTTTCGGAGTCGATTAAATAAGTACCAGTTACGCACGGGTGTCGATGTAATCGACTTAATCCCTATGATTGCCCTTGTTTGTCCCCTCTATGTTTAGCCCCTGTGGGCAATAAAGAAATATATAATAATCTTTACTTTTATCGGCATAAAGCCTAAAATTTGGTGGGAGGTATCAGTCGATTACATTGATCCCAGTGTTTCACTGATACTTAATTTATCGATCCCGAAAGGATGAAAGGCAAAGTCAACCTCGGCAGAATTTGAACTCAGAACGTACCTGCAGACAAAATACCTATTTCTTTACTACCCACAAGGGGCTACACATAGAGGGGGCAAACAAGGACAGACAAACGGATTAAGTCGATTATATCGTCCCCAGTGCGTAACTGGTACTTAATTTATCGACCCCGAAAGGATGAAAGGCAAAGTTGATCTCGACGGAATTTGAACTCAAAACGCAACGGCAGACGAAATACCGCTAAGCATTTCACCCGGCGTGCTAACGTTTCTGCCAGCTAGCCGCCTTCGCCCTCCTTATAATAATGATGATATTGAAGATAAAAAGAGAGCGGATAATATGATGTGCGCTGGATTCCACATGTGAACTCAGCGTATTGCAATAGGCATTCATTGTTAGTAAATATGTTAGTGAATATGGCGTCCAATCTGTGTCTTTTGGCGGAAATTACGTCAGTTTGTTCATATGTATGAATAAATCGAAATTTTACACAAAAATATATCTAAAGTCCATGCAGAAAAAAACAACGAAAAACAAGTGTATACAGAAAAAGACAATGGTAAGTCTACAGAGAAATCTAATTCTTTTAATTCTATCTATACATGTGTATATATGTATGTGTGTATATAACCACATTTGGATCGTTGGCGATTTTTTCCTCCGTCTTCCTTTTCTCTTCGACTTTCCTCCGTCTCCGGTTTCTGACGAAGAGCTTTGCTCAAAACCTAGCAGTGTTGTTGTTGTTGTTGTTGTTGTTGTTGGTGGTGGTGGTGGTGGTGGTGGTGGTGGCGGCGGCGGCGGCGGCGACGGTGATTGTGATGGTAGTGTTGGTAATGGATGTTGATGATGTCGGTTTTTTTAAAATCTGGTTTGATGTTGACAACAGTCGTAGTAGAAATAGTTGTATTGGTTAAAGAGGCAGTGGATGGGGTTATCTTTGTGTTTGTAGCAGTGGTTTGAGTCAGTGGACTGGCGGAGAAGGAGGCTTCGTGGGTCACGTTCTACCTAATGATAGTAGTAATATTGGTGGTGGTGATCTTGGTAAAACTAGTTGTAAGTAGTGTGAAAAAGTCTTAGTGATTTCATCGTAGTTTTCGTAGACGTAGTAACTTTGGTGCTACTCTAGTTAGTGCTTATAAAGATTGCTTCATTGAAGACAGTAGTAGTAGTAGTAGTAGTAGAGTAGTAGTAGTAGTAGTAGTAGGTGATGGCGATGGTAATGATACTGTTGCAGCTAGTGTGGTGGTGTTTGTGGTGGCGTTAGTTTTGGTGGTGGTGGTGGTGGTGGTGGTGATGGTGCTGGTGGTGTTGGTGATCGTTGTCATCGTGGTAGTGGTGGTGGTGGTGGTGGTGGTGGCGGTGGGGGTGATGATAGTTGATGGTTATTGTATAAGCGGCAGTAGAATTATGGTGGTGATTCGGGTGCTGTTTATCATTTACGACAGTAGTAGCTGCAGTGACATCAGCAGTGGTTGTAGCGAATGTGGTTGAGATGGTGACGGTTCGGGTGTTGATGAGATTAACAGAAGTGGGTACTCATGGTGGTTGCGTTGATGGCGACGATCGTGAAAATGGTAATGGTGCGGATGATGGCTTTGAACGTGTTGGTGAGATGAGAGCGGGGCTGTAGTCGGCGGTAATTAGTAGTGGTGGAAGTGGTGATGGTTACGCTGGTGCTGGTGTTGGGAATGATGAGTTTGTAGTAATTCATTTTCTCTGTTTCTGTAACTAATTGTGGTATTTATCAGTCAACCTGTATGTATTGTATTGTATGTATGTATATATGTTTGTATGTATGTATGTATGTATGTATGTATGTATGTATGAATCTATGCATGAGGTGTGTCTATGTATGTTTGCGTACATGTGCATGTGCGTTTTTAATGTCTATGTGCGTTTCCTTGCAAACACATGCATCGTGTGGGCGTACACCACGTGTGCCTGTCCACGTGTTTGATTTGATGTTCAATTTTCAATTTTCTTTCTGAAGTGATCCATCATAGAGGGTGGGATGTGCTGTCAAGCACTGTCTCACACGCACACAAATGCTAATATAAAACGTGTGCACACATACACACGTACACTCATACATATACATAAACACATACTCATCTTTCATTTTCCCTCTTGTTTTTCCGTCTCTCCTTCTATAAATCATAAAATAATATAAATATATATATATATATATATATATATATTATATATATATATATATATATATATGTATGGCTATATAAAAATGTCTATATATATGCATATATGCATATATATATATATTTATATATATATACACTCAAAGGCATATATATAAATGCATATATTTGTGAGTGTGTGCCTGTCTTGTGTTTAATATCTACTTTAACATGTGCTCAGGCAAAGTGAACCTCGCACAAATACGTATGAACCATTGTGAAACCTTAGGGCGCACGCACACTTTCCAATATGCACCGCCTTCTCATCACACACACACATACACACACACACTTACAAGCATATGCACACGCATGCGCATTGTATAAACTTGCACTCCAAAACACAAGCACGCACACACCCAAGCATACGCGCATGCACACGTACATAAATGCTGGAGTACACATACCCTAATAGAAACCAATAGGAAGAATATTATAGCTGGACATCTACATGGTCACTGCATGCATTAGAAATAACAACCAAATCTCACATAAATTATACCCGTGGTCTAAAGGAATGACGACAAAATAGAGAGTTTTGGCTTAGATACACAATGTATGCAAGTCAATAATTTTGGGATATGAATGAGTGGAATAATTATGATCACAGACTGGAATCAAGCGACGGGTAAGCAACATCGCCCAAGAAAACTTGTATACACAAGCAGAAAACATTACATCATACATGCGGAAACACATATACAGGCATACAAACAAATATACGTAAAAGTCCATGTACAAACAGGCACAAACTACTGCGCGTATCATGAGCATGCAGCCGATTTTTTTCTTATTTTCCCCCGTTTTCCTTGTCGATTTTTCTTGACAAGCGACAACTGTCCGAAACGTCGACATTTCTAAGACATTCATTATCTCGATTGTTTGTTTCGTAATTTGCCTAACGGTATTAGCCTTCGCTATATTCTTTCCATTATAAGAGACTATGTTGTAATCTTTGTGAGATTTCACTGGTATCTCTCGCAGGTTAATTTTTCACTTACAGTCGTTCAAACTGATCCATCTAGCGATCGTTCAATTTTGACTATTTGTCTAAATGTTGCCTGCGAATATGAATACGTTTGTAGTGTGTGTGTGTGTATGTATGTGTGTGTGTGTTGATTTAGAGTTTATTATATATATGTAATTGTATATAATTGCAGAGAATATTTTTTTTAGTGTGGGTGGGTGTTGAGAAGGTTGCTTCTCAACCACATAGCTCCGGGTTCAGTCCCACTGCATTGCAATTTGGACATCTTCTACTATAGCCTCCGGCCGATCAAAGCCTTGGGAGTGGACTTGATGGAGGGAAACTAAAATAAGTCTTACGTATATATATACACATATATATATACACACACATGGGTAAGACATCTTTTAGTTTCCTTTTATCAAATGTGTGAGTGTGTGTGTGCGTGTCTTTGAGCCAGTGTTTGTCTCGCACCACCGCTTGACAAGTAGTGTTGGTATGCTTACCCCGCGAACCATAGAGTTCGGCAAAAGATACCGAGAAAATAAAGTCCTGGGGTCGATACATTCCACTAAAAAATGCCGAAGGGCTGTGTCCCAGCGTGGCCGCAGTGCAACGACTGAATCAAGTATGAGTGAGTTTTTAAAATTTTAAATATACATACGTACACACATACTTTACATATATACGTACACGCATACATAATGTATGATTAAATATATACACATATTCGTATATATCAATATATACACATATACATGTCTGTCGTTTATTCGTCTTCGTGATCTTACTGATCTCATTCTTTGGATTGAGGATTTACTCGGACACTGATTGGAACAGCTTACTAAATAAGCCATGCCGATTTAAATACTTACTTTTAACTGTGGTGAATATTTGTTTCCACGCCTTTAGGCGAATAATTTCTACGAATTTTAGAGATCAGTTATTAACATATGAATAATATATTATTAGAATCCAATAGCCATAAGTAGAATGAATTTATCTATGTATAATCTTTGCCTGTTTACTGTTTCATACATACATAAAGCAAGACATACAAATCTGCACGTATATAGATATAAATGCCTTCTTATTTACTATTTACACACACACACTGAAAGATAGTGAGCAAAGGAGAGAATTAATTTTATCAACAATAAAAGAATGTTCATAGGAATGTATTGGATATAATATATATAATATTCGAGAAAGGACTATTGTTAATATTGGCTATCGTTCATGCCACGTCACATATCACAAAACCCATCAGTGATCAAATGTTTGTTACTGTGTCCAGCACGTCTTACATATTCGTATATTGTGTGTGTAATACTAAATTCTGTTTCATATTTTTAATGAGACATGTAAAGTTATGAGATTATTGTAGCTGATATTTCAGGCAGGTCGAATAAACATTTTGACAAAACGTATTTGGAATAACATTGTGAAATGTGGCCTTGATTTTGCATGACATTATAGTTAAATTTTAGGGAGATTCTGGTGTTAGTGCTGGCAAGTTGAGCGAACGTGTAGAGGAGAATAGAAATGGCTGAAACCCATATATTATAATCACTGGAAACGAATAAACAGAGGCTTTAACTGAAAGAGGCAGCGGCCATATTTCATTTCATTATCAAGGCCTTTCGGGATGCCATTAGCAGGCATTATGAAATGGAAACTGGCCATAATTGTATAAATTACGGGAGCCTTGTGTTCGGGTTGTTCGCTGGTAACGGCACGTTGAAGACACAAAAGAGATGATGCGGGTTTCTTAGAAGCGCATATATATAATTATATATGTGTGTTAGTCAATGTGTAGATATCTCAGTGTATTTAAGTTTTAGCCTGTGTGTATACGTTACTTATGTATGCATGTAAATGTGTATAAATTGCGTGTGTATGGATGTATAAATATATGCATGTTAACTAAATTATTTCTGTTTGCGCATGTCTAAGGAAGTGTTCGGATGATTCTATCACCTATCTTTGCAGTGTGTGTATGTGTGACTATATATGAGGGTGAACATACTGCCATGAGTGTGCACGCATATGCGTTTGTGTGTTTTGTTTGTGTATATACTTTGGAAGGGGAGATCCCTGTGTCTTTATATATCAACCTATAAACATGCCTAAAGTTTGACGTTATTGGACATAGAATGTTAAGTGTTTGAATATATGAGTTCCAATATATGTTTCCATGCAAATATATGAGCCTCTGTTGCGGTTAATGAATGTATATACATATATGTATGTGCGTGTGTTTATTTGTACTTTGCTGTATGTACGTACGTACATATGTATGTACGTATGTATGTATGTATGTATGTATGTATGTATGTATGTATGACTGTATGTATGCCTGAAAGTATGCGTGTATGCCTGTGTGTATATACAAAGTACATACGTGCCAATATATCATGTAGTGGGCAATGAAAATAGCTACACAATAGGTACAATGTTTAATGAAAACGGTATTAATAAAACGATTTTAAGGAAATGTTAAGAACAGCAACGTTTCGGGCGTTAGTCATTCGTCAGAAGAACTAGAAAAGCATAAAAGGAATGAGAAAGACGGATAAACATCTATCTACATACACACGCACACACGCACATACATAAACACTCACACACGAATGCAATCACGTACGGGCATGTGCATGCACACACACACAAACACACACAAACACATATATTTATGCTTAATCAGATGTACGCGAACACATTAAGGACAATAAATATTAACAAGTCCATCGCAAGAAGAATGAACATTGAATTCGTGGTACTAGTTTAACACAGACAAAGAAGAGAGTCAGTTAGTGTTTCAGGTATGAGACCCTTCTCAAAGAAAGAGAAGAAATAGAGTTATTTAGAAAGAATGAGCTAAAGATATAACGTGTGAATGAATGAATTGTGAAAGACACAGGATGAAGACCAAAGTATCCGAGACCAAGAAGTAGCAATGCTTTTAAAGAGCCTTGCACGGATGCATTATCTGAGGACTTCTACATATTTTGCGTACCAAGTTGTGTACCACCTCTGCCCAAACCAGCGCAAACGATTTTCTCTATCATAGGAATCAGTAACCGTTTACTCTATTATACAGACCAGAGATCATGTACAGGGTTTTCAGTCTCAGCATTTAAATGATTTGTGGAAAGTCTAGTTGTTTTATTGATGGGTACTGGGTTGTTTTTTTCAAACGCTTGCAACTCACTTTGATGTGGATAGGATGACTTCATATCAGGGACATCTTAAAATCTGTGTTACAATATTATTGAATCTAATTACATAATATACTTGGTTACGGAACCAGTCGTCGATTATCCGAAACAGCTGTAAAGATAAGAATTATTTCTATAATCTACTTGTATACACAAATTTCCATGCGAATACATTCTTTGAGCATAAAAGTTTATGTACCCGAATTTCTATACCAGCACCAACTCCCCTGGAGATAGGAGCCAGTGTTATAGTTTCAGATTCATCTGCATACTATCTGATGACTATGTATAGTCTATCTCTTTCTCACTTTCTCCCTCTCTCCCTCTCTCTATATATGTATGTATACACACACACGCATACACGCGCGCACCCACACACACGCATATATATATATATATATTATATATATATATATATATATATATATATATATATATATATATATATATATATACAAACTGGGACAGAACACAAAACATTAGAAGACGACACAGAAAACACGGACTGAAGATTGAAGGCTTCGAATGTCCTGTCCGTGTTTTTTGTATCGTCTTCTAAATGTTTTGCGTTCTTGTGCCAGTTTGTTTGTATATATATATATATATATAGCAGCATACGTACCCTCTCTCTTATATTTAAATACACATTTCTCTAAACTTGGTACGACTCTATAACACTGTCCCTCCCCCTATCCTACAATTCTTTGCCCTTCGTACTTTGCACTTCACTTTGTCCCTGTCTCTTTTTCTCGCTCTCTCTCTCTTCTCCTCCTCCTTAATTCCGTGTTCCTCTTTTTCTCTCTCTTCTCTCCCTCCTTAATTCCTCTGTCTCTCTTTCCTCTCTCT
>NC_043002.1:28918539-28936039 GCF_006345805.1 Octopus sinensis | reverse complement strand
ACTGTGATATATGCTCAGACCTACACAAAGCATAAAAGGTACCCTTTTTATTTATTCTTCTAATGTTGCCTCATACGTTAAACTTACATTATTATTACGGCCATATCACGTTGAAAGCACCGGTTCTCATCCGATCACCAAAGTTAAGCAACGTCGAGCCTAGTTAGTACTTAGATGGGCGACCGCTTGGGAAACCTAGGTGGTGTAAGCGTCACACACTTAGGCGTAGAAGTGGCTGTGTGGTAAGTAGCTTGCTTACCAACCACATGGTTCCAGGTTCAGTCCCACTGGGTGGCACCTTGCGCAAGTATCTTCTACTATAGCATCCGACCGATCAAAGCCTCGTGTGTGGATTTGGTAGACGGAAACTGAAAGAAGCCCGTTGTATATGTGTGTGCGTATATATATATATATAATATATATATATATATATATATATATATATATATATATATATGTATATATATATATATATATATATATGCGTGTATATGTTTGTGTGTCTGTGTTTGTCCCCCCAACATCGCTTGACCACCGACGCTGGTGTGTTTACGTCCCCGTAACTTAGCGGTTCGGCGAAAGAAGCCGGTATAATAAGTACTAGGCTTACAAAGAATAAGTCCTGGGATCGATTTGTTCGACTAAAAGGCGGTGTCACAGTCAAATGACTGAAACAAGTAAATGAGTAAAAGAGTAAAAGAGTATTATTATTATTATTATTATTATTATTATTATTATTATTATTATATCATCATCATCATCATCATCATCATTATTATTAAGTTGACGAACTGGCAGAATCGTGAGATCGCCGGGCATTTCCAGTTGAGTACTTGGGTGGATGTAATTGATTTAGACCCTACCCTCAACTTACTGGCCAATAAAATAATAGTGACAATTAACAATACAATTAAACAATAAAATTCCCTTAAATGGTGAAATTCCTCACGGGGACATTCGAGGAACCCCACACATTATCGTTATCCTGTCCGCTTGGTACACCTCAATAAGTGCCTCTCCCCTTCTCAACTCCTCCGTTTTACAATTGGAAGTTTAGAGTAAGTCCATACACAGGAGTCATCCTCGCCACACGCACCCACCTTTCAACAAATTTACTGGGGAGAGGGGCAAAACTTCCCACTCTACCCTCACTTTCGTTGTCAAGAGAAACTTGTAAAAGTTAATAAGGAAGAAGAAAGTATCTGTCTTTAGTCCTTCAATCTTGTCCACCACACTTCCTCCTTAGCCATAGCCACCGGACAAAGGAAAACTGCCTTTCCTTCCTTGTCAAAGGAAGGTGGCGGGGCGTTCTTCTCGATGGACTCGGCTGATAACCGGATTTGTCCCACACGTGATAACAGCTATTCGACAAAGCTCGAGAAGTTATGGACAATAGACGAATGTGTGCAGGACTGTTTTGTCGCCCTGCGCACACTTCGGACAGGCTCGCCTACCAGCATTTCCGTGTCTATAGAGCTTTCTCGAAGCGACAGAGCTCCCCGGTAGCATTGCTAGCCCAGGAATTTCTGGGAGTTATCCAGAGGCCCCGGCCTGAAAGTCCTCTGGGAGAAACCAGTTAATTGATCTCTCCTGATGCCTAGAGTTTCCCGGAGGAATTCGTCGCTCTTGCCCGCCACTAATCCCCTATGGTACTTCATGGTGGAACTTCCACCAATCGCGTTACCCGACTAACAGAAGAAAGCTGTGAGCGCTTGCAGACACTCCAGTTACCAGGCGCCCTTTCTTGGTCAACGCTTGACCCAGGACTGTAACTCCATCTATGAGACGAGCTGCGGAAAGTCCCATTTGGTGAACGGTGACCACACCTGTTCACCGTTAAGAAAGTGCTGTGGATGTTGCAGCCTCAGCGCGTGTCTGCGCATCATTAGCCATACACTCAGCGGCTGTTGATAGCAGATGGAGCGTCTGACGAGTGGAACACGACCCTTCAACAGAAAGCAGAAGAGCAAGCGCTCCAGCTTGGTCAGTCATGAAGCAGGGCAAGTGACGACGGTCAGGCGGTAGTAGATGACGGAATCGATGTACGCATTCACCACCGCCACCCAACCTTTCAGCGACAGTTTCCTCTCTGCCCATTTCTGGGTGAAATTGGCTATCCTGCTCGTCACCTACCCCCAGTCTTGTCCACCTGGCGTTCAACACCAAACCAGACTCAATGCAATTTAACTGGTCCTTCCGTCCAACACCCTACCAAGCAGTCGGTTGGAATGGCTCACAGCACTGGGTATTCTCCCGTTCTGCTGCCAGTTGTGGTAGACATCTGCCAAGATATCACCGAACAAGTCTGGCATATGAAGATGAAGCTCGAAAGGTAGACCATCCAACCCCAGAGATTTCTCTCTTGGGCAGGCCTTCATGGCCTCCTATATATCTTCGGCTGTTACCGACATTTCGCAGAACTCCGCATCCCTGGCCGAAAGGCGCGGCATGCCGCCGAGATAGGAGGTGAAATCCACCTCCGTCGACGATGCACCGCGCACCCCAAACATTTCGGTGAAGTGCTGCTGAAATTCCGTACACATCTGCCTGGACTCGTGTAGCATACACCCATCCCGGCTAGAAGTAGACCGAATTGTAACTTTGTGCCACGTTGCACCTTCAGTCACTTCAATCTGGTCTACACAATAATTTTCGATAACACCATCAGTCAGATGAAAATTGCCTGTCCTTTTTGGACAAACAATATGTTCTGTGGTCTCACTTGATTGCCTGATCCATTCCGAACGCAACAGAAGGTGTTCAACATAGCTCCATAAATCAGCGATAATTGGGCACGGGACAAGTGCATGCAGAACAGTTTCGACGCTCGACGGACATCTGGGACATGCCCAGCAAACGGTATTTCCGGGCATGTTGCATTTATTTCGAACCGACAATGACCATTGGTAGCACTGCCAAACACTATCCTTTACAGCATCTCAGGTTTGGAAAATTTTTCCTTCTTGAAATTTTCGGCCCTTCTTCTATGGATCGTGTGTTGTATTGGAAATAATTACACATCCTCTAGAGGCGGCGATGATATTAATAATTTATTTGCTATACCAGTATTTGTCTAGATAGGTAGATAGATAAATAGATAGATAGATAGATAGATAGATAGATAGATAGATAGATAGATAGATAGATAGATAGATAGATAGATAGATAGATAGATTATACATATGTTATATTGTATTTATTATATTATATTATCTTGTTATATTGTATTGTGTTATATATTATGGTATACTATATTATAGTATAGTATAATATAGTACAGTATATTACATTGTATCATACTATATATCTGACTACTGTTCAATGTTCACTTCCATAAAAAGGAAATAAGTTAACATTATAGCAGCAAAATTGCAGGCTCAATCGTTCATTTAATGGAGATATGTACGATAATTTTGCGAGTCCTCTCTTTTATAATTATATCGCTAATTTTCAATAACTTAAATAATTGTCGTTTTCAAAGAAATTATATGATTAACACTAGCTTTTGTTACTTTCTTTATTTGCTAACCTATATTTTATTATACACACACAGGTACACACACACACATATGCACACACAGGAGTATATATACTATATGTATGTGTGTATTTGTGTGTGGTGGGGTGTTAGCTGCAGGTGGGCCCTGGGTGTAGTCCCGATGCGTGGCTCTTAGGCAAATACCTTTTACTAAAGCCTCGATTCTTTCGATTAAAGTTCTTCAAGGCAGTGCTGCAGCATGGACGCAGTTTAATGACTGAAGTAGGAGATAAGAGATGAAAGATACACACACACAACACACACACACACACATATATATATATATATATATATATATATATATATATATATATATATATATATGTATGTATATATATTATATATATATATATATATATATATATATACCTGTGTGTGTGTCTAGAATAGCACCAGGTATTGAAGAACAGTAACAAGCAGCACGACAACAGTGGCGATGGCAGCAGCATCAATGGTAATATGAAGTGCATCAACAGTGACAACAGCTAACCTGTTACCGTTCTCTATCCCCAGAAACTCATTCATATATATGTATTCACGTGAATGAGTATGTATGAGCGTATACAAATGAATACATACGCTCACACACATACACACATACGTACACACACACATAAATACGTACGAGTATACATATAGAGATCTGTACATATATATATATATATATATATATATGTATATATATATATTGGAAGGTTTGGAGATGATGTACAGGTATTATATATTAGAAGAAATGAGGTACTCAGAAGATCGGATGGTTTATATTTACAGATATTTTATTTGTATATTACATTTAAATAAATATCTGTAAATATTAGATCGTCGGTTCGATTCCCTGACTGGGCGGCGTGTGGCTTTCTTGATCAAAGCACTTCCTTCACGTTGCGCCAGTTATCCTTTCGATGACCGGGAAATCTTGGCCTGCTCGCCTAGCCAGCAGGATGGCGTCATTTGAGGGCTAAAACAATGCAAAAACGGACCCTGACCAGCGTGATATATATATATATATATATATATATATATATATATACAGAGGCGACTGAAGAAGGGGAATTTTCCTTGTGTTGTGTGTCCTGTACTCTATTTTTTTGTTGTTTAAGAAAAATGTCCATTTCCTTGGTTTTGTGTTTATATTTTCGTTTCTCATTGTGTACGACGTTTTTTTTGGTATCCTGTACCGATATATGCATGTATATATACATGTAGATGAAGGTACGTACATATATGTATGTATATGACTTTTTACATATATAAAACATATATATGCATATGTTTTATTTATTAATTTGTTATTATACACCCACACACACACGTCTCTATATATTTTGAAAAAACACAAAAACTTAATTGTTTTATTTCGTTTAGTCATACTTATATCAAACGGAAGCGTTGCGTATTTCTGCCCCTCCCACCATTTGCATCCCGACGTGCTGTAGGGGATGTAAATTGGGTAAATGTTGCTGTGGTGAGCTGCGATGGGGCTAGGTGTGGAAGGGTGGGTTAGGATGGAGTAGAGTGCATCTAGTGATGTGAGTTGAGGTTGATGAGTGAGGTAACTGTGACAACATTAAATACATTATGCGGATATAATGAAGAAAGTAGTAGTAGTAGTAGTAGTAGTAGTAGTAGTAGTAATAGTAGTAGTAGTAGTAGCAGCAGCAGCAGCAGCAGCAGCAGCAGCAGCAGCAGTAGTAGTAGTAGTAGTAGTAGTAGTAGTAGTAGTAGTAGTAGTAGTAGTAGTAGATTAGTAGTAGGTGTTGCTGTTGTAGAAGAAGAAGAAGAAGAAGAAGAAGAAGAAGAAGAAGAAGAAGAAGAAGAAGAAGAAGAAGAAGAAGAAGAAGAAGAAGAAGAAGAAGAAGAAGAAGAAGAAGAAGAAGATAATGATAATGATAATGATAATGATGATGAAGATAAAGAAAACGAGAAAAATCGATAATAAAGTTGATGACGAAGATGATGGTGATGCTGTTCGTGATGATAATAATGTTGATGATGATGATGATGATGATACTGAAGGGGAAGAGGTGGAGCAGGAGCAGGAGGAGATGGGACGGTTTGATAATGTGCCACTGACGATAATAATGATGTTGACGATAACGTTAAGGGTTGTATACCAACTGATGATAACGTCGACGTTCCATGAGATGACGACGACGACGACGATGGTGACGATGCTGTGTTGTTCGTAATGTGGCGATGTTGGTGGCGCTGATGGTAATTACAATTGTTGTTGTGATAGTCTTAATAATAACGGCGTTAGTGTTGTTAATGACGATTCTACCGATTACGTTGATGACGGTGGTGATGGTGATGATAGGTGCAAGTGATGAGGACAATAAGGATGATTATTTTGATGCTGGTTATGGTTGTCGTTATGAATGTACTGGAAATCATGATGACGTAGATGATGATAATGATGATGAGGAGAAGAAGGAGCACGACGTTAATTAGGCTTCCTGTGTGTTCGTGGAGGGAAACTTGTAATTCTGGAGCTTGTAGCAATCTTGTAGATGATTATGGTGGTGGTGGTGGCAGCGGCGGCGGCGGTGGTGGTGGTGGTGGTGGTGTAAAGATTAATTGTGGTGGTAGTAATGATGATGATGATGATGGTAATGAAGTAGTGAGACAGAAAAAAAATATTGAGAGGTATTAGAAGAAAGACGAGACGGAAATGAAGGTAAGGAGGCCTGCGGTGGGGGAGTAAAGTTAAATGGCGGAAAAAATAATGAAAGATTAATATAAAGGATTGTGTATGGAGAAGCACTGTTCTTGTATGCGTCTGTGCGTTCTTATTAACTCTTACACGTGTATACACGTGCATACATGTACACACACACACACACACACACACATATATATATATATATACATATATACATATACATACATACATATATATATATATATATATATAATATATATATATATATATATGTATGCACACTCATACACATATATACATATGCATTCAAAGGCATTCAAACACATATATGTATTTGTATAACGTATGCATATGTGAGTGTATGTATATATATATATATATATATAGGTTTAGATATGTCTATACATATATACATTAATAACTATATATGTATTAGCATCTGTAAGTGTGCATATGCACGTATATATGGCAAATTATATGTTGCATACTAACAAGAGCAACCCCGGATAGAAAGAGAAGGAAAATATTGATTATAGTTTGCGGTTTGTAAAAGCGTTTAAAATAGTACAGAAAACAACAAAGGGGTAGCAACTCTAAAACAGAAAATACGGATGAGTAATTATATAAATAGTTACAAAAACAATTGAACGAATAATTAGCATATTTTTAGGAAGCCGAAGAACCATTTTTAGTTAGAAAGGATTTCTTTAATCGTGAGGTAAAATGCATCTGTACTAAGAAATGCTCCATGTTCTAAAGCTTAGCTTTCGCAAACAAGAGCTAATTGCTTTACATGTCTGATTAGTTTCGATGAGACACAGGCACTCTTTTGGCTCCCCAGTGTGCCAGTTGGAGTGAGAGAAAGGTGTAACAGCTTTTCCAGCCCTGGGCTGGATCTCATTTTCATCAGGATATAAGGATATAAAAGCGAGTAATGAAGTTCACTGCTCAAGAGTGCAATGGCACCATCAGAAATCGAACCCACAACATTATGACTGTGAGCACAACACTTCCTGTATAAGTGTTCAAAAGTAACATTGGCTTGTAAAAATATTTTCAGTTCAAATGCACTGAATAAATCACTTATATTTCCAGGACAACTAGTATTATTTAATATTTATGTATTCACTACAAATTTCGAAAGACTTCACACAATTCATTAAACTATTTCATGATTTTAATCTTCGTCTATTTGGCGGCATTGGTTTTTATAAATAATATATATAATAACTTTGTTGAATTTATTTTTCCAAGATATTTCTTAATTACTACTATTTAGGTAAAATGATATTACAGGGTTCAATCTACTATCATAAGTACAGTAACTTATAGAGTATAAGTAATTGGGAATATGATTGCAAATTTTCATCTGAAAGCTATCACGCGAGATATGTTCAGAATAGAACAGCATCTCAAACTTAAGTCATTCCGACATTAAAACTTGCCTTGAAACCATGGGTTCAGAGCTCCTCCCAGAACACATGACATTTATTTGGTAGGTTCTTGTCCGTTTGTCCTGATGTATTAACTCAAGTTCTCACTTCAAATGGGACACCGACCGAAACAAACATTTGCATCAACTTCCAAAGAATTGTTGCCGAAGCACCGCACTATCGACCTTTCACTAAGTGCTTAGCTGGCAGAACAAGGCGGCGAGCTGGCAGAATCGTTAGCACGCCGGCCGAAATGCTTAGCAGTATTTCGTCTGCCGCTACGTTCTGAGTTCAAATTCCGCCGAGGTCGACTTTGCCTGTCATCCTTTCGGGGTCGATTAAATAAGTACCAGTTACGCACTGGGGTCGATATAATCGACTTAATCCGTTTGTCTGTCCTTGTTTGTCCTCTCTGTGTTTAGCCCCTTATGGGTAGTAAAGAAATTTATATATATGTACGAACGAGTGAGTGTGTGTGTATGTGTGTCTAATTATATACACATATACTCCTGGATATAACACTAGAACCTTCTAGTATGGATGCTCTTAGATGTGTCCACACTGTCGAAAGCAATCAAGCCAGGTCTCCACTTTCAGCTTTCCTCCATCCCTGCCACTCTGTGGTCTTAGACTTATTCCTTGTAAAGGGTCATCGTTACTACCTCCCTCCTGAATGAAAGATTATATATAGAAATCAAGAAAGAAACATGGGTAATTCGCAAGATACGACCCAACCTGATAGAGAATAACAGAATAAAAAGTCGAAGCTGAACATTTGGTTCGCTTACGGCAGATAACCGTCCACTCACAACATGAGGTTGTATTACAATTTGGACCTTGAATTTGAAATTTTGGAATACGAAGACGCACAGAATTCGCACGTGGAATTTTACTGTTATTTATTACAATGTGCTTAAACATTTTGGTTGGCGGTTATCATATATATTAGGCGGCGAGCTGGCAGAATTGTTAGCGCGCCGGGCGAAATGCTTAGTGGTATTTCGTCTGTCGAACGTTTTGAGTTCAAATTCCGCCGAGGTCGACTTTGCCTTTCATCCTTTCGGGGTCGATAAATTAAGTACCAGTTACGCACTGGGGGTCGATGTAATCGACTTAATACCTATGTCTGTCCTTGTTTGTCTCCTCTATGTTTAGCCCCTTGTGGGTAATAAAGAAATAGATTATCATATATAACACGATTTCATCCTTTCTAGAAATCTTGCTGCATGACACAGCTGGGAACTTATTAGTCAGATATATTTCGAATTAAAAATAAAGATGATATAAAGATGAAATAAAGATGAAATCATTTACATGGAATAAAGATGAAATTATTTACATTTAACCTACAAAGAGAACAAAAATAATCATCATATCAAGTATAATATTATGATGTTGTTTATAAATTTAGACATGTCTAGACGATGTTGCTTATAAATTTAGACGTATCATCCATGCCCATGTATAGTAACTGAATGAGGCTTATTCGACGCAAATAAACTTGACATCCTTGAGTTTCATGAAGCTCCGTAGTTTAGACACTCTTTAACTCCTCTAGCTGAGCTTTTTCAAAGTCAATGCACACGAGATAAACATTCGTCAAGTAAACGGATGTCTCTGCCGTTGATATTGTTCTTTGTTTGTTTTATCAGTTTTTGTTGTCTTTGTCGTACTGTTATTGCTGTTTCTGTAGTTGATTCTGTTGTTGTGGTTGTAGTTATTGTTGCAGTGGTTACTTATTTTGTTGCTGTTTTCTAAGTTGCTGCTGTGGTTGCTGTTGTTTGTGACAACACCATCTTTTCAGCCAACGCTGTGTACTCCAGTTGACTTCAAAACCAGACAGACACCTGCTGGATGTTACTGCGACTGTCTCCACATTTTCTTTTACTTGGAGTATGCTTCGTACACGGCGACGAATGTTACGATAGCGTTAATGGGATTATAAGAGTAATGGTGTTTGCGGAGGCGGGGGCGGCGGAGACGACGTTGGCGGCAGCGACGACGTTGGCGGCAGCGACGACAGTGACGGCAGCGACAGTAGCGGCGGTGGTGAGGATGGTGATGGTGGTGATGCGGCTGTAGGGACAGTAGTAGTAGTAGTAGTAGTAGTATAGTAGTAGTAGTAGTAGTAGTAGTAGTTCTTGTAGTAGTAGTAGTAGGAGTAATGTCGATGGAAGTGATGTGGGTAGCTGTGCTACCGGGACGGATCAGGTGATTACACCGGCAGTGAATGGTGCATTGATGGGATGGTAATGGAGGTTTATAGTGAGAGGTATAGAGGCGGTGGAATCTCGAGGTAGTGGTGGTGGTAGGAGTTGTTGTTGCTGTTGTTGCTATTGCTGCTAGTGCTGTTGTTGTTGTTAGTGGTGGTGATGGTGGTGGTGGTGGTGGTGCTGGTGGTGCTGGTGGTGATGGTGGTGGTGCTGGTGGAGGTGGTGCTGGTGCTGGTGCTGGTGGTGGTGGTGATGGTAATGGTGGTGCTGGTGCTGGTAGTGATGCTGGTGGTGCTGGTGGTGGTGCTGATGGTGGTGCTCGTGGTGGTGCTCGTGGTACCGTTGCTAGCGGTGGCGGTGGTAGTGGAGATGGTACTAGCGCTGGTAGTGTGAAATTGTTTGTATCATGCTGTTGGTGTGATGCTAACAGATACTGGTGCCGCGGTTGTTGCAGACGGTGGTGAGGGTAGTGGGTTGTATTTGCGGAAAACATTGCCATTCTTTGGAAATATTCTTTGCTTTTGTTCCTCTTTGCTATTTTTTTCTTTGGTAAATTTGCAATGTCAATAGAAAGAAAATGTAAAATGAATGAAATAAAATATATAAGGAACAGCACAGGTGGGATGCGAAGAGAAAGTAAAGAGGTCGATTTTAATGAGGGATGTAAGTATTAAAAGAATGGGAAGGAGAAGTCACGAGAAGCTAAATGTTAGGTGAAGGCGGTAGTGGTGTGTTAAAGGAAAATAAAAATCAAAGTGAAAACAACGCAGGGTAGAGGTGAGAGGAAATAGCTGAATGTCAGTAGGAGAGGGAATTAAAAGGAGAAATTAAGAGCAATTGTGGTGGAAGATGAGGTGTATATGTGTGTGTATATAATATATATATATAATATTATATATATATATATATATATATATATATATATATATATAATACATACACACATACACACGCACGCACACCCACATACACATACATATATATTGCATATCGTTGCTAATCGTTGCACATTTTTATCTTCATTTATTTCTTTCATAAATCAATGTTTCCATCTATCTATCTATCTACCTACCTATCTATTTATCTATCTATCTATCTACCTACTTATTTATCTTTCTATATATATGCACGCGTGTGTGTACGTGTGTGTGTATATGTGTATGTGTATGTGTGTGCCTGTGTGTGTGTGTTGACAAAGAAAGAGTACGTAGTCGGAGCCTCAGATATATATATATATATATATATATATATATATATATATATATATATATATATATACATATAAATGCACATTTATCCTTTCCCACTGTAATACAGTGAACTGTATTATGTATGTCTGCAGATGTTTGTGTGTATATATGTTTTACATTGTGCATATGTTATGTGTGATATAATAGTGTAAACTTATGCTGAAACAGACCTCAAAATACATAAATATATATATATATTATATATATATATATATATAATATATATATATGTATGTATATGTGTGTGTGTATACGTATATAATTGAAATACGCATACGTATGTAATTATTTGTGTTTATATATATGTGAGTGTATGTGTATGTATTATGCGTGTGTGCATCTGTATATGGATGTATGTTGTGTGTGTGTGTCTATGTGTGTAAGTCTATATATATATATGTACTTTACATTGTCATTTTCAATAGGGTTATAAACAAAGAGATTACTTCAGTAGTGCAGCTGAAGTTTAATGAGTTCTTTTGTTTTCTTTCGTTTATTTTTTATACGCAAATAGGTTCATATATATTGCATATACACGCATACATATAAGCTCTAATATAACTGCTTACACTTAGCTTTACATTGTTAAGCAAATATACAAACACATAGAAACGAACTCACTGGTGCATGCTGACACACACACAGATACACTAGTGTCAGATGATGGGTGGTGTACGGAGTGACGTACACATAACATTTTTTAATTTCCAGAATTTTCTCTCCAAGTGAGAGTCAGAAAAAAACATTATGGCGGGTAATACAAGCAACTCTCAGTATGAAGGCGAAATGACTTTAAGTGATAACAAACATGAGTTATAAAGTATTATAAAGTACCGTGACCCTTTACGATATGCCATTATACTTGGTTATGTATATAAAGGTATACAAGTTTCATCGTGGAGGCGCAATGACCCAGTGGTTAGGGCAGCGGACTCGCGGTCATAGGATTGCGGTTTCGATTCCCAGACTGGGCGTTGTGAGTGTTTATTGAGCGAAAACAACTAAAGCTCCACGAGGCTCCGGCAGGGGATGGTGGTGATCCCTGCTGTACTCTTTCACCACAACTTTCTCTCACTCTTACTTCCTGTTTCTGTTGTACCTGTATTTCAAAGGGCCGGCCTTGTCACTCTCTGTGTCACGCTGAATATCCCCGAGAACTACGTTAAGGGTACACGTGTCTGTGGAGTTCTCAGCCACTTACACGTTAATTCCACGAGCAGGCTGTTCCGTTGATTCGGATCAACCGGAACCCTCATCGTCGTAACCGACGGAGTGCTTCCACCACAAGTTTCATAGCAAGGCCGAAATCCTAACAACAGAGTGACATTGTAAGGACATGGGAACTAGCTTTCACAATTCAAGACGGTGGCTGGAAGGCAATTTTACCTCTTAGAGTATTTCAACAAAAAGTAGAAAAGAAATTACTAAAGAGCGCATCGCGTTTACTCCGCCAATCCAAGATTCTTCAACTTGTTAATCTACAGTATTAGGAAAAGATGTATTTCACATCTGCGATGTATATTAAGCGTAAATAAATATTCTATGCGTGTATCTTTCATCTTTTATTTCTTACAGGCTTCACTCATTGGAATAGGACCTTGTTGAGACACAACCTTGAATTGCTTTAGTCGAACAAATCGACACAAGTAGTTATTTTAAATGAGACACTTCAATGGGTTTTTTTTGGGGGGGGGGTGAAGCGTTTGGTTGTGGGGACGTATGCAAACTAATACCGGATGTTAACGGGTAGTAGGGGACAAACACAAATATATAAACATATGCATACACACTCATGTCTATACATAATGTATAGATATGCATACGACGGGTTCCACACAGTTTTCGTGTAAAATTCACGCACAAGGCATTGGTTTCGACCAGGGTCTATAATGAAAGATACTTGCCTTATGTGCTACGAAGTGGGACTGAACGTCAAGCCAATTGGTGTCAAGCGAGATTCATATGTATACAACATTGGCTTCGCCTATATACATAATAAAATAGATAACAGACGGTCTCTGTAATGCGATCGTATATGCACCAACAATGGAGCAATCTACTACATGATTAATTAATTCCCACAATCACCGACTTTTACAGATAATATATATATATAGAAGTTATATAATTTAGGAAAGGAATAACGGAAAAGTTAGAAGGAAGGAGTGGAATAAAGTATGATGGCACTATAGACTAATAGGAGAAAGAAGAAAATTTTGAAAACAAAAATGTTGGAATATGTAAAGTAAAAAGTACAAATTAGGTGCATAAATTATTCCTGTATTATATATATATACACAAAGGCAGCAAGATGGTAGAAACGTTAGCACGCCGGGGGAAATGCTTAGCGGTATTTCGTCTGTCTTTACGTTCTGAGTTCAAATTCCGCCGAGATCCACTTCGCCTTTCATCCTTTCGGGATCGAGAAATTAAGTACCAGTTGCGTACTGGGGTTGATCTAATCGACTGGCCCGCTCACCTAAATTTTCGGGCTTTGAGCCTTGAGTAGAAAAGATTATATACATACACAAAAGAGACACTCACACGCACACATACACAGGCACATCGTATATACATATATATATACATATTAGTACATACACACACACATGCGTGTATATATATACATATGTATATATGTATATATATATATGTATATATATATAATAAATTAATAAATAAATGAAGCATATGCATATATACATACATATATGTACATACCTACCTCTACATGTATATATACATGCATATATGGGTACAGGACACCAAAAAAACGTCGAACACAATGAGAAATGAAAACATAAACACAAAACCAAAGAAATGGTCATTTTTTCTTAAACAACGAAAAAATAGAGTACAGGACATACAAAACAAGGAAAATTCCCCTTCTTCAGTCGCCTTTGTTTCATATATATATAATATAGGCTTCTCTTTCTCTTAATTTAGTGTAAATTTTGACCGGTCACCTCCTTGGTAGCTAGATTTTGAAGGAAAGCATCTTGAGTCATCCGTTAAACCTTAAGAGAGCCTTGCAGATTTTTATCGTCCCTCATATCGTGATCATTTGTAGTGTATGAATTAAGGATTTGTATTCTCTTCTCCAATATTCCAAGTTCACTCATACTTTGCTCCAGACGGGTTGGCTTATATATATCTATGTATGTGTATTTGTATGTATGTGTAGGCGTTTGTTTGTATGTCAGTCTGTATAGTGTGTATTTAAGGATAAATATGCGCATATTTTCAAAGAAACATAAATGTCTATTTAAGAACAGTCATATATAACTTTCCCTCCCTTTTCTCTCCCCCTCCCTCTCTCTCTCTCTATCTCTTCCGATGTGTGTGTGTGTACACACATAACCATAAGCAGACATGCATACACTCATACCGAAATATTTACAAAGCCCTTTGCTTCTACCATAAAACCCACTCTTCTTTATTTCTGTACCACTAAACTGTTATCATTTTTGTATATTTCCTTTTTTATATATTTCTCCCCACACAATCTATTATTTATTTATTTATATATTTTAGCATATATTCGTGTATTTAATTATTATTATCATTATTATTATTATTATTATTGTTGTTGTTGTTATTATTATTATTGTTGGTGTTGTTGTTGTTAATTATTTGTTTACTTTTATTATTGGCATAGATTTATTTTTATAATTTACATATATATATATATACAGACAGATAAATTTCTATAGGCACAATTATATACAAATATATGTGTATATCTATATATATACATATATACATATATATATATATATATTATATATATATATATATATATATATATATATATATATATATATATATTATATATATATATATATATATATATATATATACATATAATTATGTATATGTATGTATATGTGTGTATGGTGCGTATGTGAGAGTTTATTTATTGATTTACTTATTCATTTCCACCTGTAAATACATGTTGTACTTAGCGGAAGTGAGAAGAATGTCATAAAGAAAGGCAGGAGGAATGGAAGAAAAGAAGAAAGTAAGAAAGTAAGAAAGAGAGAAAGAAAACAAGGGAGAAAGAAAGAAGGAAAGAAATAAAGCAAGAAAGAAAGTAAGAGAAAACACAGATTGGAAGGAATCTTATCTTTCTAGCTATGAATAAAACAGTTTATAATTATATGCGTTGTGTGTACTTGTTAGCATATGTACGCATACACGCACAAGCACATAAATAGAGGCGCATGTGCGCACACACACACACACATCTATATGCATGTGTATTACATCTGCATATTTATTAATGTGTGTGTGTGTGCGTGTGTGTGTACATACATGTATGCATGTGTGTAACCTTATTCATATATACATGCATATACACAAGTTTAGAAACGTGTATATATATCTGTGTATATAAATATATATGTATGTATATATATATTTATGTATGTATATATATATATATATATATATGCATTCAACTATGTACATAAACACACGTTTATATACGCATACATGTAAAATTATTTATACTTGTATATGTACCTATGAGTGCACTTGAGTATGAGTACATGTACGTGTTTATGTGTATCTTTGAGCGTATGTGCGTATGTGTGTGTGTGTGTGTGTGTGTGTATGACTATCCTTTTTTTTTTTGCTTGTGTGCGTGTGTGTAATTGTCAGAAGAGACACGCAGTTAACGTCAGTTAAACGAAACAATGTTCCTGATAAAATGTAAAGCTCATACAAAAAGTATATTGTATGTGAAAGACAATTGCTTCATTCAAATGTTTTGATAATCATTAAATGTCAGAGTTATATTGTTGTGAGATAGCGCTGTCTGTATAGAAAAACTCACTGGGAAATCGACTCACGCACACTCAGCAACATACATACATACATGCATATCTACGCACATACGCATCACGCATGCCCAGATTCACACATGCATGCACCAAATGCACACACGGAGGAACACACAGGAACGCATATGCAATCACTGACGAGCACCCATATAATAGCAGACGTAGAAATGTATAAATGTGTATGCGTAAGTATATGCATATATATATATATATATATAATATACAGACACGCGCATACACAAATATGTAATAAAGACGTTTGTTTATGGGTATGTGAGTGTGTGTGTATGTGTGTGCATAGGCATGAACATAATAGTCAGGAGCCATGAGCGGTGAATATATATTTATTTAACCACATGATATTCTTAGGGGTCCGGCCGTTTCACAACCTTCTTCATGTAGTATTGATTTCAGTGGGGAAGAAATTATGCTTTCATGTTTGCATTAATACGTATGTTCACCATTGTACAGTACACATCTCTGTATTCAGAAATCAGTGCTAACGTAGAAAGCTAGCTCATCAGATCACCAGACCATCGTGCTTACAGGAACACTACACATGTGTGTATGTATGTTTTTATATACATATATATATATATATATATATATATATAATGTGATAAATAAAAATATATGCATACATACAAACATATATGTACGTACCTAGATGTAGGTACGTACATATATGTTTGTATGTATGCATATATTTTTATTTATCACATTATTGTCTGACAGCGCCCCGCGTCAGGTTCGTTCCGATTCGTCGTTTCGTTCCACCTCTTGGTTCCTGTTTTTTTTATTATTATTATATATACTCTTTACTCTTTTACTCTTTTACTTGTTTCAGTCATTTGACTGCGGCCATGCTGGAGCACTACCTTTAATCGAGCAACTCGACACCGGGACTTATTCTTTTGTAAGCCCAGTACTTATTCTATCGGTCTCTTTTGCCGAACCGCTAAGTAATGGGGACATAAACACACCAGCATCGGTTGTCAAGCAATGCTAGGGGGACAAACACAGACACACAAACACACACACGCATATATATACATATATACGACGGGCTTCTTTCAGTTTCCGTCTACCAAATCCACTCACAAGGCATTGGTCGGCCCGAGGATATAGTAGAAGACACTTGCCCAAGGTGCCACGCAGTGGGACTGAACCCGGAACCATGTGGTTGGTAAAGAAGCTACTTACCACACAGCCACTCCTGCGCCTAATATATATATACATATATATATATGAAAAAACAAGTCAAAAATAGAAAATGCTAAAATAATTTTATAGTGAACATTTCAGTACCGGTTTCGGTCATTTTGAGACCTTTTCAACTGTAACGATTAAATAATTAAATTTAGAAAAATTAGAAGAAAAGTTTTTTTAAAAAGAATATTTCTATAGTAGTGTTCAGATTTAAGTGGCATTCTGCCTTTCTCTGACTCCCTTGTTTGCACTTGTGTGTCGAGCCAGGTGCAATGTGATACCATATAGAAAATATTCAGTTGTCACCAATTGTGGCTAAGGATGCTGAAGTACATACGTTCCTAGAAATAA
>NC_043002.1:28901039-28913539 GCF_006345805.1 Octopus sinensis | reverse complement strand
TTCTCATCGTTGTTATTGTGGGTGATCCTCTTCCTCAATCTCATCATTATCCTCACCGTCACCGCCATCAGTATTGTCGTTATCCGCTTCATGATCGTCGTTACGGCTGCCTTCGTTATCGCCTTCAAAGTTCGTAGAGTGACGGACAAGCTGTCTTGCAGTGTTTAGTCACCGTTCGCTACATTCTGAATACAAATTACAACGAAATCAATATTGCCTTTGGTCAATTAAGTACCAGCCAAGCACTGTGATCCATTAAATCGACTAGACACTCTTATCACCAGCACCCAACTCCTTTTGTTGTATTAGTAGAAATGACTGAGTTCCAATATTAACGTTCCATATTTACGGCAATCCTTAAACAATGTTCTAGCCAAGAACTGGAATCCAGGATTTTCCATTCTACTCGTTATTTGAATTCTTGATCTCGTTCCAGTCTTCGAAAAACAATAAGAGCAATGGATTGGCAGAATTGGTAGAGTCTTAGATGAAATGCCTTGCGCTATTTCTTCCGGTTCTTTTCATTCTGAGTTCAAATCCCACCGAAGCGAACTTTGTCTTCTTTACTTGCTATGTTTCTAAAATTAAATACCAATCAAGCCTCCCGGGACATTATTCTCTTGTGTCTTGAATTCTACAACTCGTAGGGCCGGTTACCTTGTTTCCTTAACGTTACGGAAATGATAGCAATCTCTAGTTTGTCGCAGGGTTACTGAGTCGATGGAGCAACGCGGATTAAAGGGTTTTACTCAACAACATATCACAACTGCTCTGTCTGGAAATCGAAACCACGATCTTACGAGCGACACCCTAACCACTAGGCCAGGCACTTTTTGATTAGCAGCCAAGCACTGGAATTCAACTTAATTGATTATTACTTCCCTGCATATTTGTGGTCTTCTGCCTATGTTAAAAGGTTAACTAGCAGAAGCATTAGAATGTCGGACAAAAATGCCTTGAAGTATTTAGTCACTGTCATTTACGTTCTGTATTCAAATGAAGTCGAAGTCACTTCTGCATTTCATCATTTCAATGTTGATAAAGTGTCAGTCAAGCCCTGGTCCATGCAGACTAATGCTTTACCTTCAACATTGCAGGTCTTGTACGAAACACTACAAATAATAAAAGAAATCATGGTAAAAATGCTTTAAGATATTTGTTCCAGTTCCTAAATCTGTGACTTCAAATTGCTCTGATGTCGACCCAAACTTTTTTATATCTGAGAGTCGATAAAATCAGTACCAGTTGAACCGACTTACTCCCTCCCCAGAAACTGCTAGCCTTTGCCAAAGCTTGAAAACATTATTATTATTACTGAAGTGGCAAACTAGTCATATCTAGCTACAAAACCTTCTTCTTCTTCTTCTTCTTCTTCTTCTTCTTATTATTATTATTATTATTATTATTATTATTATTATTATTATTATTATTATTATCATTACTACTACTACTACTAACTACTACTACTACTACTACTACTAACTACTACTACTACTACTACTATTACTACTACTACGACGACGACGAGAAACTCTAGCATGTCGGCCAAAATGCTTTGCGGCACTTCGTCTGTGCACGTTCTTACTTCAAATTCCAGCGAGATCGACTTTTCCTTTCATGCTTTTGGGGTCGATAAATTAAGTACCAGTGAAGCACTTGGGTCCATCTAATCGACTGGCCCCCGCTCTCTCAAAATTTCTGGCCTTGTGCCTATAGTAGAAAGGGTTATTATTATTATTACTATTATTATTATTATTATTATTATTATTATTATATTATTATTATTATTATTATTATTATTATTATTATTATTATATTATTATTATTATTATTATTATTATTATTATTATTATATTATTATTATTATTATTATCATTATTATTATCATTATTATTATCTAATCTCTTTATTGATATTTTATCGTTCGCCTCATCTACCAGGAAATCTCATGGCGTATGTGATCCTCCTTACTCTACTGATAAGTTTGTCATTATACTTTATTATAATTCAAGCCACACCGAAACCCATTGGTGCCCCCCTACTTCTTTCACACTACCCTCTAACCCCCTACACACACACATATACACACACACTCAGAGCATTACTTGAAATGCGTTATGGGATGTGTCGCACACAAAACAACCGATCTTGGTCATACATCAATTTATTTGGCTATTCAACCACATATTCCCAGCACAACCACGGACGTTGTTTGGTTGCGTGTAGGAAAGAAACGGAGGAGGAGGAGGAGGAGTGAAAGAGGCGACAGCTAAAGAGAGAGAAGGGGATGAGATGATGAAGAAGAAATGTAAAGACAAGAGTGATAATGCTAAATGCAGATAGATAGATAGATAGATAGATAGATAGATAGATAGATAGATAGATAGATAGATAGATAGATAGATAGATAGATAGATAGACAGACAGACAAACAGACAGACAGACAGGCAGGCAGACAGACAGACAGATAGATAGATAGATAGATAGATAGATAGATAGATAGATAGATAGATAGATAGATAGATAGATAGCGTGGGAGAGAAAGAGAGAAAAAGACAGAGAGATTTAATAAAGAAAGAAAGAAAGAAAGAAAGAAAGAAAGAAAGAAAGAAAGAAAGAAAGAGGACACTATTATTGGCAGGCAAACCGATATACAGACAGACATACAAACAAATAAACGACAGATGGAGAGAGAACGAGAGACAGAGAGGCACAGAAAGAGAGAGAGAGAGATTCGGAAAGTGTAGTGAGAGGGTAATGCAGATCGTATTAGAAGAGAGAAGAACGTAGAGAGAGAGAGAGAGAGAGAGCGAGAAAGAAAGAGTAGCAGAGAGAGGAGAGTAAAGGAGAAGGGTATACAGTGAGTTGAAGGTGGAGGGATTTAAGAGATTTTGTTAATTCTTGTGGCTGGTGTCGTCGGGATAATTGTAATTGGATGTTATTGTTACTGTTGTTATTCATGTCCTCGTTGTCATTGCTATGGAGGTATTGGTTTTAGGGATGATGGCTGTTGATGGTGTTGAAAGGAATGGTAGCTTTAGTTGATGATGATAGTACGATGATGATGGTGGGGGGGGGGGAGTAGCGGTGATAGGGATGTTATTTAGACCACGATCAACCCCATATTAATCAGATCATTGGCAGCATACTTTCTCGCTGGCTGTCTGTCTGTTTGGTTGGCTGGTTGGCTGGCTGCTACTGCTGCTGCTTTTGCCCCTGCTGCTGGTGTTACTGCTGTTGCTACTGCTGCTACCGCCGCCGCCTCCGCCACCGATGATGTTGATGATGATGATGATGATGATGGTGTCATAGTTAGTATTGTTGTCGTTCTTGTTAATATCTACGTGATACATGGTACCAGATCGAACATCTAATCTACAATCAAAAATCTTATATTGACTATCCACTATATTTATATGCTTAAGTCTTAGACACAGGAAGGTGTTGTCTGAGAAACATTTGGCTACTGTTTTTAGTGGGTCGAGCATTGATTTAGTTACTTTCGTCCTTAATTCATAGGTAGCTGATCAAATAACTAACCACCTCCAGATGTCCATCCTTTTAGATTTTCCAATGGATGGGATGGAAGCACTCCGTCGGTTACGACGATGAGGGTTCCGGTTGATCCGAATCAACGGAACAGCCTGCTCGTGAAATTAACGTGTAAGTGGCTGAGCACTCCACAGACACGCGCACCCTTAACGTAGTTCTCGGGGATATTCAGCGTGACACAGAGAGTTTCAAGGCCGGCCCCTTGAAATACAGGTACAACAGAAACAGGAAGTAAGAGTGAGAGAAAGTTGTGGTGAAAGAGTACAGCAGGGATCACCACCATCCCCTGCCGGAGCCTCGTGGAGCTTTTAGGTGTTTTCGCTCAATAAACACTCACAACGCCCGGTCTGGGAATCGAAACCGCGATCCTATGACCGAGAGTCCGCTGCCCTAACCACTGGGCCATTGCGCCTCCATTTTCCAATGACTATGTATGCCTAATCGAGAAACATACTCTATCCTGGTGGTGGTGGTGGTGGTGGTGGTGGTGGTGGTGGTGGTGGTGGTGCTGCTGCTGCTGCTGCTGCTGTTGCTGTTGCTGTTGAAAATATTGCACCAGTGTTTTATCATTGTTTTCGTCAAAAACGAAAGGTTTGTTTCAGTGAGCTTTTCCTAGATCCTACAAAACTGCTAGAAGCATCTCAGATAGTTAGTCTTTGATCGCAGACGTCGCATGAATGCTTGTAACAGAGTTGAGCCCCTACCGGCCTATCGCCGACAAATGTTGCGTCATGTATCTACACATGTGGGTGCAAGCATAATCAAAGTAATTCCAGGCAAATAACTACTTTCCCTCAGATATAAATCCTCTTTCTCTATGCAACCTGTATTTCTCCAAGGGCAAGACACTGCTTTGAGGCGATACGTTTTAGCCCCAGTGTTCCTCACAGAATCTGCTGTTAGAACGCCAGAAACCATTACAGATATCACAAAGCAGCTTTCCCAAACCCATCTCCCCCTCTATGTTGATACTTTATTTATCGACCTCGAAAGAATCAAAGGCAAAGTTGACCTCGGCAGGATCCGAACTCAGAAAACAGGAAGTGGAACAAATACCGCAAGTCATTCAATGAAATGGTCTTACGGTTCCACTAGCTGATACTGCTGACGATACCCAAAAGACCAGTAGGGATGTTGAACAGGCTGACCGATTAAATCAGCCACCTAAGAACTTAGAACGAATCCACCACCCTCTTCAACGGACTTGCACAGTTTCCGCCAACGAAATTTCACACGCAAGACTGCTTTATGACTGTCGTACAAAACATTTTCCCGTGATACCGCACTGTGGAGTTGAGGATGAATAGGTGTTCTTATTACGAAGTAAATTTCTTAACCTCACAGAAATGTTTGCAACGCAAGCATGTCTGATAATATTAGTGGGAGAAAGTTACTAAAGCATTCTTCGGAGTATGTTGCTTGGTGGCCATATTTATAATATAGTTTAACACCCAGAACCAGCCCTGCCTATACAGATCAAAGACGTTCCCGCTATGACCATGCCGTTTTTCTGAAAGTTAATTTCAGACTAGATTATTTAAAATAACATTCAGTGCTTTCCAAACACTGTATGGTATGATTTGAAGAAGTATTGACTCTAAATTTTGGTAATTACGAATGTGTTTGTATCAGACGTCACTCATGCAAATATTAGCAAAATGGTGTACATTTGGTTGGTAGTGGGGTAGGGGAAATGGTAGTAGTGGCTAGGATTGTGGTAGTGCTGAGGGCAATAGCGAGGATAACGGTAGTAGTGTTGGTGGAGAGGTTGATAGGGATATGTTAATGGTGATATTAAATTGACTTTTAGTAGTAGTGCTGCGTGGATATTGTTCCGCTCTGGATCAGTCATAATTGAGCTGACCCACGTTCAATGATATTCCAACCGTGACGAACTAGCCAGTTTGTACGACCAGCACTCCACTATACAGACTGCATTATAAATGATGTGGCTGTGCGTGTCAGCTATTGTCACTGTCGTTTAGCCCCAGAGCATTTATGATTAAGAAGACAGTTATACGATCAAAAATATCCCATCCGTGACCAGCTGGTCTTGTGTATGTCTCGCAACGTACTCTTTCTTCTTAAAGAAAGTAAAGTGTAATTTAAATAACTTTATGGTATTATTTCTGGTGAATCGAAGGACCGTTTAGAGCAGTGTTTCTTAGCCTTTTTTGGCCTATGGACCATTTGCTTCTTATTTTAGGACCTCCATAACCATTCAGTGTATATAAAAAAAAACTGTATTTTTATAATATTATCAGAAAGTGTATTAAAAAAATTAAAATATTTTGTGTATTGTAGAACCAATTTATGCAGATAAATTTTGACGATAAAATCTTATATAGGCCTCCAAAGGCCATATGAACCCTGGTTGAGAATCACTGTTGTAAACATTCATTTGGTTCATGATAAGGGTTGTAGTGTTGGTTGTAGAATTAGGGATTACGTTATATTAATCGGTGATACTAGTGGTAGTGATAGTATTAATATTAACGTTGTATCAACAGTGTTGTTAGTGTGAATAAAATTGGTGATTCTAACAGTAATGATAACTGTGGTAGTGTTGTAATTGTGTGTGTGTGGGAGGGGTTATTGTAGTGATGTTGGAATCATAGTTGTTTTGGAGCGGTGGTGGAACGCGGCAGCGATGGTGGTGGTGGTGGCGGTGGCGGCGGCGACGGTGGTGGTGGTGGTGGTGGTGGTTGTGGTGGTTTTGGTTGTGATGGTGGTGGTGGTTGTGGTAGTGGTATTCCGCTCTAGCTATTGAAACCTGAAAATGAAAAGGAGTAGACGGTACGAATAAACTCACGAACGCAATCGCAAACAAGCTCACAGACTCGCGCGCGCACGCACAAAAGCAATTCATCCACACATACAAGGAGGAGAGGAAGAAGGAGAGGTACAGAGGTGGACAGCCCGATAGAGAGACAGACAGGAAAGCCAGATCATGGTGACAGCAAGAGACAGAGAGGGGAATTAGAGAGAAAGAAGGGGGAGAGAGAGAGAGAAATAAGGGGAGATGAGAAGAGGATAGAGACATAAGTTGGGAAGTGTAAGCGATGGAGTCTGCAATCCTGTTTACGGCCTGTTTAACGACAGGCGTTGATCAGGCGAGCTGTTAGCACATAAGTGTACTTAAGCGGAAAACTTATAAATCTCCACTGTGTAATGAAGTCATTGTCCACCACGCTCATTATCATCGCCACAATCACTACCACCACCACCACCACTACCAACACCACCAACAACATCAACATCGGCTCCGTCTTCATCACCACATGGAGCTTAAACAACCCCAACAACCACTAATATCACGATCAGCATTTTCACCAATATTGCCACTCACTACGTCACCGTCACTGAAAAAGCCACTACCCTCTTAACATTACTAATTACCACCGACACCAACATCTTTATGAGATATATTTGTTGTTCTACAGGAGATATTTTACAATAATTTTCTCTATACGTTGAAAACAACAATATTTCTCTGTTAAATTGTGAGTGGTGCGAATAAATCATTACTGGTACAACTGGAGTATTGACCCACATTAACTTGTTTTTGACATTAGTTCTCTTTTAAGGATTATACTATGACATCTGCAATAGTCCTTTTTTATATTTTCTTCCATTTTTGTCTTTTATTTTCAACCGTGTTCATTTATTTCTATTTAGCCTGAAATTGCTGATAATATGAACCCCCTGATTTCAAATTTCTCTTATCTTTTTTTTTTTTTAAGCGCATCTGTGTACTATCAGTAACAGAATTTTCATTTGTTTATCGTCTACAACATATAACTTGAAAACATCGATATACAGAATATAATTTACTGTCGTCCCATAATATTTGGAATAGAGTCTAGTATAGGTTAACGTAATATTTAAAGTTGTACAGAATTGTCTTTCGTATAGGAGTGAGAATCCCTTTCATAATTCGCATATATGCGTACAAAATCGCGTAGTTTAACCGGGAGTAAGTTTTCTGAAATCCTCTAGTCAGAGTCTTTATCTGTCCTCGACACATTTTAGTCGTTAACCTTTTCCAGCATTTGGGTTGCTTTCGCACTCATGAATATATTTCGATATATAACATCTGAATTAGTAGCAACAGCCTCATACATATGGTATTATTATATTGATGTACTTCCATTACTTTTACGAAACAAATCATATAGGACTGAAACAATAAGCCTTCTTATACTCGGTCCAGCATGGCAGGTTTTGCTTAATTCTCTAAACTCCATCTCTTTAGCATAATATTACAAGCGATATGATATTTTTCTCCTTCCAGATTTCTCCAAGCGTATTATTATAATCTAAATTTTCTATCAGTTATTCAGGTCACTCGCAGTGTACTATTTTGTTTCTTTTTCTGTATCTTGGAATGATCCATACACTCTCATCAACAATGTGCTGGTTTGATTCATAGTATTACTTGAGTATATACCTTTCCACAACAGGAATTGGATTGTTCTTTGTAAAGATCCATCTATCTTATTCAAAACATTTTGGGGGAGAGTATGTTATAGATTATTTTCACTGTCTGCCTGCAGAAGTTGGACACCCCGGGTGCCTGAATCAGTAGCGAGGACATAAGGCAAATGCTGAAGTAACTGATGAAGAACAAGAAGAATGGAGAAATGGTGTCCTGGTTATGGAGTTGATATATGGCGATTAACTAAACAGCAAATTTATTAACATTTACCTAAAATGACACAGAATACCAATAAATCTAGCAACTGCTAAAGATGAGGTGCACGGAGGATGTGAGGGGCTCTATGGCTTGGTGCTGACTGGTAAGTTCGAAGAATGTAATTCGAAGATTATCATCGAATAGGAAGTCGGACGGTATCATGGTTTTCTCACCAGATACATGTGACGAGATTGATATTTTCTTCGTTTCCTCAATCAAAACTTTTAGCCTTTTTAGTATATGGTATTACATTTTTGCCTAATCACCGAGTTTCACTCTATGTGTATAAATCCAAACAAATAGATAGATGCACATTAATACACTAGTAGTCAGTGTATGGCGATCTTAGGATTTACCCTTAGGATGTATGGCGATCTTAGGATTTGGCCTAGTTGGAGGTCGTCCTGTAGGAGGAGGATTACACTTTCGTATGCTCACTCACTTGGTGTATTATCTATACTCTTATCTCATTTCACCGTCTTTTCTCCATTCTCTCACCTCATTTTTTTTAAGAACCCATGCACATTGTAAACTGCCTTTATAATATCTTCTTTATTTGATAACAAATAAAAGAAATTACTCTTATTGCTGTCATAAGGCGGCAAGGTGAAGAGTCGTTAGAACGCTAGGAAAAAGGATTAGCGGCTTTTCATTTGATTTTACGTTCTGAGTTCAAATTCCGCCGAGGTCGACTTTGCCCTTCATTGTTTCGGGATCGATAAAATAAAGTAACAATTGAGTACTGGAATCGATGTAATCGACTTACTTCCTCCCCCGAAATTCAGGATTTGTGCCTATAGTAGAAAGGATTAATATTATTACTATTTTATTATTATTATTCAGTGAGAGAGCAGTGCATGCCATCAAAGTGACACTGGGGCAAAATATACGAAGCTAAGTATACCCATCATGACTACCCGTCTGATAAGGGTACACCAGTCACATGCATCACTACCATATGTGCGCGACATGGCGATCTCCTGTCAAGATAAACAGTGCATGTCCTTGTAGGTGGGGCCCAGTTAGAATTTTCTTCAGGTCGAGTAGACAATCCTGCTCAAAAGGTTTCTGAATAAGAGTTGCTTAAGGATGTTGAACAGAACAGCCATGTTTCCAGAGGTGAATTATCCAAACCCCAAAGAATTCTTCTCAGCACATGGCTATGATGCTCCCCCACTACTTCTGCTCGTGATCAGAGATGCACATACCGTCAGCCATGCCACGTAAATCATTAGTAATGGAAAATACAATAAAGATATCATTATTTCTATTAGCACAACATACTTTCGACAATGAGAAAAGCATGACCCATAACGTTCAGTTTTCTTCCCCATTCTCTATACAAATCTCTGCCCTTTCAGGAAAAGCAAGAAATCGTTTATTATTATCACTGACGTCTCTTAATATTTTGATAGATTGTTGACACTGATGGTGAAAGTAGTTGCTGCTGCTAGTGAGTTGCGTTGATAATAATGGCGGCAATGGATTCGTTGCGGTAGGAGGAGTGACGGTTCATTCCGATTAAGGCTCCTTCTGCTTGCAGTTAAGATCCGTCTTCTGATTAAATGCTACTTATAGACGCAATGGGTATTTCATATTGTTAATGTTTAATGATAACACATGGCTGTTTGCCGATATTAAGGTCAATGTACGATAGCCTGGTGTTTATAAAATTACTCCATTATTGATTGATGATATCAAATGCAGCGATTAATATTTTGATATATCACACTTTTATGGCTATAATCACCGTGATTCGTTGTATGATAGAGTGGCGTTGATGGAATAGTTGTTTGATTGATGATTTACTGCGGACCTATTAATGCTTGACACATGACAACCTACAGAGACTACAGCAACCAATTTCTTGTGTATTCACACACACACACACACACATACACACACATACACACATACACACACACACACATATATATATATATATATACATACATAGAGAGAGAGAAAGAGAGAGAGAGAGAACAATACAGAGACTGACAGACAGACAGACAGATAGATCGAGAGATAGATAGATAGATCGATAGATAGATAGATAGATAGATAGATAGATAGATAGATAGATAGATAGATAGATAGATAGATAGATAGATAGATAGATAGATAGATAGATAGATAGATAGATGAATAAATTGATAGGCTGATCGGCATTTTAAAATCAAAAGATAGAATTCGTCTCTATATAACAAAAAATAGACAGGCAGAAAATCAAGCAAACAGACATCAGACAGACAGACAGATACACAGATAAACAGACAAACAGACAGGCGGACGGAAGGACGGATGGATGAAGGGATAGATTAATGAATTGATAGATTGATCGGCATTTTAAAATCAAAAGATAAAATTCAACTATATACACGTACAATTTTAACATAAGTAGACAGACAAATAGATAGATAGATAGATAGATAGATAGATAGATAGATAGATAGATAGATAGATAGATAGATAGATAGATAGATAGATAGATAGATTGATTGATTGATTGATTGATAGATATATAGATAGATAGATAGATAGATAGATAGATAGATAGATAGATAGATAGATAGATAGATAGATAGATAGATAGATAGGTTTTACTTTGATAACCGAATACAGCTGTAAGTCAGTAGTAATAGGAGATTCCGTGGCGAACTAGATTACTGGGAACGAGACCTTGTCGTTATTTGGGCTTGAGAGAAGTGAGTGTCTTCGGAAAATGTACTTTATGGTCCATTATTACGCACCCTAATTTACGAATGTTATAATGCAAAATGTTGAAAAAAATACCTGCGTGAGACACACAAGACGCAGCATGAACATTATGAAAAATGTAACGAAAGGAACACTATACTCCAAGAGAAAAGTAAAAGCTCTCTAGCATATTATATTGGTAAACCACATGCCACATTCAGATCTCGAAGCGTAGCGTGGTGTGGAGAAACGTCCTGTATACAATAACGTTCGAGATAACACGGATTCTATGAACTGATAAGAGTCTGGGATGCAGTAGATAGACATAGATACGAGTTTGTATATAATGTAAGATGAGTGTTAGATCGTGTGTGTGTATATATATATATATATATATATATATATATATATATATGTATGTGCGTATATATGTGTGCACACATGTCTGTAATATAAAATTCGAAGGAAAAGTGTATATCTGTGTAAATATGTGTGTGTGTGCCTGTGTTTGCGTGCGTTTGTATGCAGATGCACATGATGTGCTTTTTCAGTAAAAAGTAATTTCGGGACGTAAGCATGCACTCAGGTATCTCCTTGAAACATGGCTTTTACAAAATAAACGGTTATTATGACATAATGTTCCCTTAATACACACGAGTCATCTTCATCCCATTTCAGCAAATCCACTTCATCCCCATTTTAGCCTAATTTACACATGCGCTTGGTTCTTTTTTGTACTTTACACATATATACGTCATCCAGGCTTCAGCCAATGAGATGCGTCCTGGAGCTTAACCCCGTGTAGGTTTTCTTGCTTTACTGTCTTTCCGATTCTTACTCTTTCTGTTCTTGTCTCCCTCTTCCAGTCCTTTTCCACCTATTCTCTGATCTTCTTCCTTCTTTCTCTTCCCTGCTTCCTCTCTCAATATTTCTTCTTTCTTTTGTTTCTTTCCCTTTCTTTCGTGCTGTCCACGTTATCTCCCCGTGTGTGTATGTATATATATATATATATATATATATATATATATATATATATATATATATATATATATATATATATAACATAAGGGACTAAAGCCATCTGAATATGGCTAGGGACAGGGCAGGGTGGTGTTACTGTTGCATTTAGCCCCAGGCGAACATCGACGTCGCCAGATAGGCTTGACACCATCACGGTGTCCTTTAACCTGCAAAGGGAGATAATTCCCCGATGAAGCGGAAACCACACACGGACCATGGTTTCAAGGTGTATTGCCTATCGTCACGTGTGGTAGGCCTCCGCTTCCTCGACGAAATCTCACTCTGCAGGATATCATATATAGATTTTCAAGCAAAATACATTTGCTGATTTCGAAAATCTGTTCGACAGCAATAATAATTCTCTAAAAGAGATATACAGTAACTGCTCGATAACATAAGGGACTAAAGCCATCTGAATATGGCTAGGGACAGGGCAGGGTGGTGGGGGTGTTACTGTTGCATTTAGCCCCAGGCGAACATCGACGTCGCCAGATAGGCTTGACACATCACGGTGTCCTTTAACCTGCAAAGGGAG
>NC_043002.1:28868539-28898539 GCF_006345805.1 Octopus sinensis | reverse complement strand
TTTTTACCAGTTTGAACGATTACAAACAGAATATTTTCGTTTTGTTTAGAAACCGAACTGAAGTTTGTGAGCGTTTGCTTAGTAGTAGCAGATATATGGATTTACTTCCATCAACTGTAATGTCAACTATGGAGAATGCAAGAATATAAAATAATCAATGAAGTCAGCAGTCCGAGCATCCGAAATATAAGTGAATGTTTTTTTTCTCTGAGTAGTTTAGTGGAACAAAAGAAGTTCTTAACATTGTGGGTGTAAGGTTGAATCCGTATAATATTTCATTATATCAACTTATCCTTTGAGATATGATAAAGAAGCCATGTTTCTTTATTAACTCTCGGGAGCAGATGGCGAAGATCTAACATTTGTATGTATTAAGGGCTAGTCTGCTGGCAAGTGTTGCGCTAATTGTTGTATTCTTAAGACTGTTGCTGAGAGAAAAGGTGCAGATACAAAATACCTCAAGCTTTCCTGGTAGAAATCCAAACCATTGAAGAAAATCGCGAATGTGAAAATGAACTTATTTTCAGGAATATATTGGAAAAAAAAGAGAAAAGATAATTGAAGGCCCTTTGTTGTCATCGAAAAAAATCTCCCGAATTTAAAGCTAAGGACAAACTATCATTTTTTCTTAGTGGCTAATGCTTAAGAAGCCTTGAAATTGAAGCCAATGCACTTTGGGTTAGATAAATGGTAATTACTTGAATACTAGAAATCAAGTCGAAAGATCACACAGTGATCTATTTGCAATGGGTAAACAGTTCCTTTTTGTACTGCTGCCTAATAGAACTTCTACATTGAAAATGATTCAGTACCGCAAAATATTCTTTTGTCTGTACCTGCTACTAATCGTGTAAGTACGTAATATCATACCGAATGATACCTTTAGTGAACACATTGACAGATGCGCAAAACAACCGCTACCACAATCTGTAATCTTTCTATTTTATCAATGTGCTATTGGAACATTAACACAGATTACATTAAATAAGGAAACCTACTTCATTGAAAAATATAAATCAAAACTTAGCTATTTCTAACATTTTATTCTATCAAAACCAAATCATGTTAAATTAACAAAACCTAACCATTCCCAACATTTTTGATTATACCCCTTATACCGAAAAAATCCCTGATTACCTCTCCCTACTTTGAACTCTTCCACATCACACTATAACGAATAGGTGACACATCGGCAAAGAAATTTGAGAAATTCGAAAAGAAAATGCGAAAGCGGTTATTTCTCCAAAAACAATGTCACTATACACAAAATTTTATATCATTTTCCTAACATGACGATTTTAATATATTTTTAAACCATATAATACAAATCTTCTGTAGTTTTCTCATTCTATTTCGTAATATATATATATATATATAATAGTGTATAAGAATTTATACACAGAGAGAAAACCATCATGTGGACTCCTTACATTCTAGTGAGGGCAATCAAAACCTAAACCACGAAAAACACTCGATTGAATAAAAATCTCAGTTGACTCTATGCCCATGAATTTCAGAATTAATGATTAAATAAATCAATTAATTAGTCAATTAATTGTTTAATTAACCATCTGTGGCTCGTCAGTACAGTCGTTGAAAAATATATAATTATGAAACTATAATACGTACTGAAAGCCTAAAGTAAACAGATGAGCACTTCGTTCTATCTTTAAACATCAAGAATTCAAATCGAATGCCCTCAACCAACGTGCAGGATAGGAGTAGTACAGCAGTGAATAAATTCAACCGTATATTATCTCTGTGTATAAATTCTTATAGACTATTATATGTAAAAATATTTGTCTTCTGGTTTTTATTACGCATGCTAAACACTGGTATAAATTATTAATTTAATAACTTTTATCCTATATCTATATATATATGTGTGTGTGTGTGTGTGTGTGTGTGTGCATTATTAATATTTATTTCTTTATTGCCCACAGTGGGCTAAACTTTGAGGGGGCACACAAAGGAATGAAGCCGATTACATCGATCCCAGTGCGTAACTGGTACTTATTTAATCGAACACGAAAGGATGTAAGGCAAAATCGACCTCAGCGGAATTTGAACTCAGAACGTAACAGCAGACGAAATAACGCTAAGTATTTCGTCGACGTGCTAACGATTCTGCCAGCACGGCACCCTTTATAAAATTTAACATTAAACTCACGATTTAATAACTTATGTTAACGTACTTTCATCTAAATCTATTATTCACAGTTGGACACTTCGGAGCTTTCTCAGTCACGTCATAATATACCAGACTTACGTTGTGCTAATTTCAGTTTCGATTGTACTGCCTTCATTAAAAGTGCATTCTCAACATAATATCAAGTTAGCTTCAGTAATCTAAATATACATTTAAAATATTCGTATTAAAAATATTCGTAAAAGAACGCAATAATCACAACGCTTGTAAACATGAAGCCATTCTGAATGCGTAAATTGCTATATAAGAAATAACTAGTTTCTGGATAGTTTTATGCATTATATTTTTTTGTGTAACCGGAAAAATTAAATCTATCTATTAACACACGCATACACAAACACACAGACACAAATCTATATATGTGTGTATATTTGTATATATATATATATATATATATATATATATATATATATATATATATATATATATATATGTATATATATATATGTATATATATATATATATATATATATGTATATATATATGTATATATATGTAATATATATATATGCATATATTTATGTGTGTGTACATAAATATATATGTGCGTACATACAGGTATTTATACTTTGATATATGTACATATAGATGTATTGATGAATAGGTAGATAGATAAATATAGACACATACACACACAAAATACTCCTACATGTTTCCTGAATATATATACCATACTCATTATTTTTGTAATACATTGCAGCTAGTCATTGCAGCTAGATACATTCATCACCACCTGCAAAACTGCAAGATTTATACTATATCACATATATTTCGAAACGGACGCAAATATATTCATTGGTATTTACAAATATACTTTCATTCATACTTAGATACAAACAAGTTCATTCGTACCTATATAATAGAACACACACACACACACACATACAGACGCAACGTACTTACAGAGATTCACTCGAATGTAATGCAAATAATAAGAAACAACATTGATGCATGTAGAATATCGATGACAGGAACCATTATTAGCTGAATCTGTGCATTTAAATGTCACCAAGATACAACCAGCAACTATGCAGTACTTATCTGATACATATACGTGTATTATATGTTTGAGTGTGTATGTGTATATTTATATATATATATATATATATATGGAGAGAGATAGAAACATATATATATATATATATATATATTATAATAGGATTAGCTCGTATATATATATATATATATATATATATACACATACACATAGACACACTCACTCAAATACGGATATGCATATGTGGCATGATTGATTGAAATGACAGACAATGCAAGTATAAATACGTATATGGAATAGTCGATGAATGCAGGTATATATACTCACGCGTATGAGTGTGTAATGTATGTGTCTGGGGTTGAGTATATTTATGTATGTCTGTGTAAGCATGTGTCGAAGAAATATACATTTGGGGATGAGGCTTCGATTCAAAGCTGTAATAAAAGCCAAAAACATGATCTTACATGAGCCTACAGAAATATGTCTTTAATAATTCTGAATACCGCTTGATACCAAAAAACCAAAACCAAAACATAAAGGAAAGAAAACACGGAAGAAAAGAAAATACGAGACACAGAATTGAAACGAATCAGCAAGATATATGCATATACAGACACACATAAATGTATGCATATATATGTGTGAGTATATGTATATGTATATATATATATATATATACATACACATATATATATATACATATATATATATATATATATAATATATATATATATATATATATATATATATATATATATATATATATATATATATATATATATATATATACATACAATATATTAATCCTTGCATGCAAATATGTTTATATTGTCTGCAAAGAAATATTGGCAGTCAGTGATTCTTTGTGATTGGATCTTTCACCATTCGGCAAACACAGGACGTATGTATGTATATGTTTCTCGGTGCACAGCACGTTTAATGGCGTGTATATATGCATTTTTGTGTGTATATGTATATGCATATATATACGTAGGTTTGTGCGTTTGCGTGTGATAATATGTATTTGTGTGTATTTGATACTTATGAAGATAACTGTTCTAGACAGAGTTTTGGTCACGCAAATCTCGACCAGAAATTATTAACATGCATTTAAGGGGCAGTATTGAAATACGCCACACGTGTGCTGATACACAAATAAATAGATATACACCTAAGTACATACACATATATATACACATTCTTAGTTTTATATACTATGATCTCCATATATATTTCCTGAGATGTGAATAAATATGTATGAGTGTGGGTGTGTTTGCGTATATGAATGTCCGATATATATATATATATACATACATACATACATGGAAATAAATACACACACATACACATACACCTTATATATGCATACGTGTACATATATACATGTTTATAGATAGCTAAATAGATAGATAGATAGATAGATAGATATATAGATAGATAGATACATAGATAGATACATAGATAGATACATAGATAGATAGATAGATAGATAGATAGATAGATAGATAGATAGATAGATAGATAGATAGATAGATAGATAGATAGATAGATAGATAGATAGATAGATAGATAGATGGATGGATAGATAAATAGATAATCAGAAAGGTATATATATATATATATAAATACCTAAATGCATAACTATTTTTATGCACCTACATCCTTATATAGAAATACATTGATATGCAATATACGTATAAAAAATACATTTTACAATCGTTTATATTTCTTTTCTAGAACGGTCATGATAGGTTACTCTACGTACATACACTTCCCACATAGTCACGGGTACATACACACACACTCACAAACACACACACACACACACACACACCACACACACACACACACACACACACACACACACACAGACACACTCCCACAGACATGCGGTGTATTTATTCTATCTATCAATCTCTCTCATTCTTTATATATATATAAATATATATATATATATATATATATATATATACATACATACATACATACATACATACATACATACATACATACATACATACATACGTACATACATACATATATACACACATATCTTCTGCAATATCTTTTAACTACGAAGTGTCGAATTGCATTCCTTGACCAAGTCTGCATACATGAGGCTGATAACATCACAAGACTTGAATGGCAGCTCCTTGAGCAACACTCTTTGTCTGATAACCTAGAATACATGGCCAAAGAAGTCGCACGACTCTACCGCAACGTATCATCAGATGAAGGACGATCCTATATGTGCAGAAGACTATACATGGATGTTTGTAGAAAGCTCCGTAATGATAGTAACATTGATCATCGAAGCAGTTAATCATGGACCATTAGCCGGATTACAACCTATAACTTTGAAGGGTATGCTTTTGCAATCCAGAAACAGGAAATATCAACCAAGTACCTGATGAACAAAAGGGATAGAGATGCAGGAAAAGCCGCAAAATGTGACAACCGATGCAGAATTCGTGGAGTTCACACTGAAGATATCACCCACATCATAAGCAGTTGTCCGAAAATGTCATAACGGTATTATCTACCGACGAGACATGACGTTGTAGCTAAGACACTCTATAATGAAATCCGTCGGAAGGATAATCCCGAGGACAAAGAAATAAGAATCCACAATGTTGTAGAAGCGATAGCCACTCATAATAAAAGGAGTATTGTTGGAATACTTTGGAATACCAATGGAGACCTCTCAATAAAATGTAAGTACAGCAGACCAGATATAATGATCTGGGATTGAGAAGAAAAACTGTGCACAATTGTGGAAATTAGCTGTCCAGCGGATGTTAACATAAAGCTGAAGATCAGTGAAAAAATACTGAACTATTCAGAAATCAGCAGTTACTCTATCCAGATCACAAGTTCAGGTTTATACCTGTAATTATGGATGCCCTGGGATATGAAACACACTGCTTAAATACCAATCTTGAGAAATTAGGATTCTCAAAACCAGAAAGGAGAAAGCTAATTCGAAGACCAAAGATCCAAATCGCCACTGGGACTGTAAAAATCTGTAAAACTTTTTAGAAGTTTATCATTTAAATATATATGAGAATGTCTAGATATGCAAGTATATGCATGGGAATACACACATTAAACATACAGATCTACACATACATACATACATACATACATACATACATACATACATACATACATACATACATACACATACATACATACATACAAAAATACCCCGCTGTTGATGTTGAAATTCCAATGAAGGGTGTCTTGGACCTTGATTAGAAACCAGTTCTTTCTCTGTTGAAATCTTGAAATAAACAGAATAATGAAATACATAATTTATACACACATGCATGCATTCATACATACATACATACATACATACATGCATACATACATACATACATACATACATACATACATACATACATACATACATACATACATACATACATACATACATACATATACTCGCAGTGTCATTCTTAGCCAGCCAGCGAGCATCTTGGTTGGTAAAATATACCAATCCGCAGTTACTACATGCTTCGAAATCAAATACCTCGTAAAATATATTTTTGTAAACACGTGTCAGAGATTCAGATAATTACTTTGGATGTTGACATGACTTATATCACAGGAAATGTAAACACAGGCATACACACAAACATACGCACATACTGAGTCATGCACACACGTACACATAGACACTCGTTAATAAAACTCAATTATTGGGTTACCCCAAAAGCCCATTCGGTTTTTTGTAGACACTTAATTTCAATATGCTTTCTAATTAGTAACTAGCTTTAGCTTGTGCATGGGAACTCGTTAGGTGCCTAGCACTCCAATGTTCGACGTGAACTTGCGGTGGAAGAGGTCGTATTTTATGTGTTTGGTATCACCCTAAAAAATGGAGAGTGTAAGCGAACATTATCGACGCATCATTTTTATTTTATCTCAAAATGTGCAAGAAAGAGTTAGAAAGCTTCAGGAGAATTTGCGCCGTATACGAAGAGAATGCTGCAACGAAACATATGTGCCGTATGTTGGTTTTCGAGATTTGGATCAGGAAGTTTATTTGCGCAAGATTCAATTCGCTCTGGCTAGCTAACTAAGATTAACAGCGATATCACACCACGTTATATGAACAGGAAAATCATTGGTGTTCACCCAAATATTGAAATCGAGATTTGTAAACAAACTTCTACATAAATATTTAATTACGTCAGAATGCTCTGACATCAACTGAATAAGGTTAACCTCGCCAAACAGATTTCCATCCACGAATTGTTTCAGAAAAATGAAGAAAACAAACTTTTTTTTCTTACTTGTAGAGAAAGCGGTGACAGGGTACGAAGAATGGATTGTCTACACTATTGTGAAGCGCAAACAATCATCAATGGTGAAGCGTGGTGGACCACCACGAACAACCTCCGAAGCAAGACTACACCCCTCCCCCAAAAGGTTATGCATTCAATTTGGTTGGATTCAAAGGGTGTTGCCTTTTACGAGCTTCAACCCATGTACAGGACAATCAACTTAGATGTGTACTGTGACCATCTCAGCAAATTCAACGCAGCAGTCCACTAGAAGCGTCCAGTATTTGCTAATCGTAAGGGCATTGTCTTTCATCACATTATTGCCATTGATTGGTAAGTTTCCCCGGCGCTCTCACCACTCTACCAAATTGCTCTATGGATATTATAATATATATTAATAATAAAAAGACAGCGTATTTGAGGGTGGGGAAAACAACAATAAAATATAAGTCTTAATTGATTCTGGGTATTTGATTATTTTTCTTCCAGTTGTTGAATTCAAATACCGCTGAGGTCGACTTAGATTTTCATCCCTTCGGATGTTGATTAAATATGTACAACAGTAAAGTAATGTGGTTGATTTAATGGACAGCGTTCCTTCCTTAAAGATGTGTGGAACGTTCTGCTAATGTTGGAAATCATTATTAACAATCAATTTAGACTATCACGTTTCATTATAACAATTAAACCAGTACACATATATGTTGGAAGATTTTCACCAAACACACATTCGAAGGCATTAACTTTACAGTTACTAAATTGACATGTAAGAGATATAGATGGCAATTCCATATTACGTAGTTTCTTTGTAACGCGGTGTCTTGCTGTGATTCTTACCGTGAGAAGACAGGTGTAAGTGAGGGATGGGGAAAGTAGATGGGAGGTGAGTGAAGTGAAGTGAAGTGGAGTGTGAGGTGAGATTAGTTGCATCTTGTTTTAATTAGTGTTTGTTGCATGGAAGGCGGCAGTTAAAACAAGAAGCGATTGTGAGATAAAATGAAGAATATATATTGCATCTATGTGTGTACATGTGTGCCTTTATGTATGTATGGGTGGACGGATGGATAAATGTTTGCATGCAAGCATGTATGTACGTATCTATCTATTTATTCTATCTATCTATCAACCTGCCTGTTTATATGCATGTGTGTCTGCATAAATATATACATATGTATAAAGATGTGTTTATATATAAATACATACAGATAGGCCCACATACACATCGTGTGTTTTATGATGTAACACTTATTTAGGTGGAATTTATTTACATTCTTTCGTCGTAGTCTTATTGTCCACTATGCAGTGACTTATACTGTGGGTGAGTAGCAGCTCTAGAATAGATTTACTAGTAACCCCTTTGAATAATGGTTTTGTTTAACTAAGTTTCTCCTATGCTTAAGTAACAATACGAATTAGATATAATAATTGTTAAGTTAGTGTTAACACAGTTAATGCCGAGGATATGAAAATATTGATTAAGAATGATTATATGGAGCAGAAAATATAAAATGTTTATCATTAACTAGCAGTATCGTCCGGCGTTGCTCGGTTTTGTTTCGACCATTAGAATTGGAATTTTTGAAAAGTAAAAATCTTGCATTATGTAGCTTGTTATTCTTTTTAAGTGAACACTTTTCTGGTTGAAATACACCGAAAAATAGCGACACAGCAGTCAAAAAGTCGTAAAAAATAGGGATTTTCTTAGAAAAAAAGCACCTTTTTGATGTAAATAATTTTTGGTGTTAACACGGTCCGATTTGAATTTTTTCTTTTACGGAAGATCAAGCCTTCTTCTATCATACTCTCAATTTTGGTCAACTTCCGCCGCAGGGTCTCGGAGGTGATAGTGTTAGTTGAAGGCTACCAAACCTGCCATACACAGACAACTTCAGCTTTATATATATATATATATATATATATATATATTTCAACTTCTTTAGGCATCTACGGAAAATCAGTACTTTCGGAATGTCCCATTTTCGTTTGCTCTTCTCAAAATCGGATAAATCGCAAAGTCGGAAGAACGTAGGACAGTATAACCTATGGTATTAGTTCCAACTCCCAGTCCTCCGAGTTCAAATTTTACAAACGTTAAAATTGCGTTTCACCGTTTGGCGATCGATAAGCCATATTTAAGAAAGGAATTCGATTTTTTTAAATTCTATTCATCATTTGAGCGATAATGAAAAAAATTGTTTTTTATTTTGAGTTAAAAAATACATTTTTCGCTTTTGTGGTATCTAATTTTATGAAACTCGCGGAGATCTCTTCTCAAATGATTACCATACGTGTGAGTGAGAAATCATATACAGTGATAAGTAGATAGAACGTAATAAATATAGCAGCTACCCAGCGGCCGCAGATTTGTTAGGGTATCAGTCACTGCTGATCTACAAACCAAAGGTTGTGAATTGGATACAACTTGATACTTAGTGTTAGAAATTCCATGGAATTATTCTATGTGCTCTTCACATAGAGATTACCCTCAAGAATACACTGGAAAAAATTAAGATGGGTTTGCTTGTGCAAAGATTCGTAACAATATAAATTTTGTGAAGTTCATATGTATTAGAAGGCAATAATTTAAGCTCCAGCTGGGAATGTTTAGTATATCCTTCTCTTGCATAATTTTAAAAAAAAGGCATTTTAGTACACACCAGGGGTACCAAGAATTTTGAGTTTGCTACAAATAAACAAAGAAGTTGAGTAGTCAAACTTTATTTTCAGTGCACTGTGAACCGATAATGAGATATTAACTCTAATCTTTCTCTCTGTATCTGTAAACGTTGGTGAAATTCACTTGTTGTTTTTCGCCTTGAATCAAGTGAATTATTCATGTTGGAGTTCAGTCCACATTAAGGATATGAAACCTATGTAGGAAACATCAAACGTGTTTTGATAATTGGTCTCACCGGAAGATTTTCAAGACCATAATCACATTTCTTATGCATCGAGGAAGATTGTGCATGTTTTCGGTCTGTGCTGATGCTTCAACCAATCTCCTGTAGATTATTAACCTTTGACAATAGATGCTCTAAGACCTTGAGATTCTCAGACTTCAGAAGCTGTCTGGAAATAATAGCTTCCTCCAGAAGATGCATATAATTCCGATGGCTTCCAGTACTACGAGAATTATCTGAAAATAACTAGGACATATCTGAGACAGGTTGTTAATCTCTTCATTATATTCAACAGAAGAGAAATCTGTTCTTAGATATTTTATGTAGAAAGGATAGAACTCATTGTATGAAAAATGTCGACAGTCTTCTTTGAGTTTCACTGTCGTGAATAGCTCAATCCGGTGCGAAACTCAAAGTAGCCAAAACTAAATATGTATACATACACAAATACATACAAATATAAATGCATACAAACATACAGATGCATACGTTCATCTATAAATATTGCTTCTTTCGTCTTGCTTATCAAACTATTCCCCTTCTGAAGTCATTCATTATCTTTAATTCCTTAACCATAACCCCTTGCGTCTTCAGTCACTATTATACCCAATGTTTTGTTTCTTGGTTTCCTCAATATCCTTATATTGTACACCCAGATTATTCCAACTCTAATTATGCTAATTTGTTATGTACTTGTTTTAGAAAATCTTATATTTTTTCCCTAACGATTGCAATCTGGCATAAAGGATTATTCGTTTAACTATGACGTCGAACTTGTTTTACTCACTGTAATAATTTCTTCTATATACTTTCTATGGTAATTGTAGTTCTTTTAATCAACATAAATGGTAACCCTTTGTCGTAGGAGATGCTTTTGTGGTTAAAATAAAGTTCGCAGTGATGGTAACGGAGAACGATGAATGCTGAGGTGGCAGAGTTTTTCGAAGAGGTCTGCACAGCCAGCTCAATCAAACCACCATTTTTCCGTCGGCAAGTTATGCAGCTTCTTATAACTTTGGCACCGACTCTCGAATTTATATCCCCCCCTATTAACAACAAGTACAACAACAACAACAACAATTCCAACGAATTCAATTATTTACCATATCGCCTACTGGCACCTCTCTCTCCCTCCCCCATCTCTGTTTTTCTACCTGCTTTCTCCAATGGTGCGCTGCTAATGAAACATTTGCCATGTTCTCTATGCCAGTAAAATATGTTTATATCCATTCTACGGGGGACAGTAAAATATATAAAGACATAAACAGCAGTGAACACTTTCACTTCAACTAGAAAACCTAGAAATTTCTGGCATCTCATTTGGTCTCGCTTTCACTTCCAGTTTAATACATTATATTTCTTTAGAGCTCCTGTTGTTGTTTTGTTATTTTTAAACTTGTATAGATTTTTTTTACTGCATTCTTGTATATTTGATTGTATTATACATTATTTTGCTTTTTTTATCTTGATTTTTTTCGACATATTATTTATTTATTTTTATTTATGTTTTAAATAATTGTAATTTTATTTACCTTTTGTATAGGAATATAAGCATAAAAACTAGCAACCAAACCTCTTTATAACTTCATTCTCATTTAAATTCACATCTACCTATCGAAATAAGAAAATGCAAGAACAAATACACATATTCATACATAGATGCGAACACACATATACACACATATGCACACATACACACGCATACACACATACACACAGCATCTACGATGTACAACCATGTAAAAAAGCAATTACGAGTGTAGGTAAAATAATTTGCATGTTTAAATTTAATAAACTATATATATATATATATATATATGTGTGTGTGTGTGTGTGTGTGTGTGTATGTGTGTGTGTGTGTGTGTTGTGTGTGTGTGTGTGTATGCGCATATATGTGAGGTTGTATGCGTGGCTGTACGTGTATTCATGCAGATATATTAAAAGAAATGTAAACATATATATGATTGTATCGTTACATATATATTTATGTGTGTGTGTGTGCATATACATATATGTATATGTGTGTATGTATGTATATATATACATATATATATTTACATATATATGTGTATATCTATATACATATATGTATATATTTATATATATATATATATATATATATATGAATATATACATACATACAGAAATTCATGAATGCATGCATGCATGCATGCATACATACATACATACATACATACATACATACATACATACATACATACATACACACATACATAAACACACATGTTTGAAAAGAAATGCAATTGTATAGACGTACAATGTTATGTATGTTTAATTTATTTTTAAAATACGTATTTGTGTATGTGTGAGAGTGTTGTGCTTTGTTGTTTGTGTGTGTGTACATATGAACATCTTGCAGATCTAAGTATAATGAATACCCATGTCAAATCTTTAAACCACTTCTGTAATATTAAACGTACAGTTATATATATATATATGTGTGTGTGTGTGCATATACATATATGTATATATTTATATATATATATATATATATATATCTATATATATATATATAAACGGAGAGAGAGAGAGAGTAAAATGAGCACCTGCTTGACTATCTGTCAATCCATATATCTAACACTGTATCTGTTTATCTACCTATGCTAATATCTTATCTTTTCTTTATTATCCTCTCCAGTCTCATTATTTTAACATCCATCCATACAGGAAAAGCTTTGCACAGATATTGCCTACGTAAATAGAAAAAGACATGGGTACAGCACATATATACTAACATACTTCCATATATTTAGACACACATGCATACATGTAAACATACATGTATGCCTATATGTGTGCTTGTGAGTGTGTGTTTGTGTGTATGTGTGTATGAGTGCATGCATGTGTGTGTGTGCATGTATGTATCTAGTATGTATATGTACGTATTACTGTATTTGTAAAAGCATGCATCTGCTTTTGTTCTCGTGTGTGTGTGTGGTGTCATGTCACCGTAAACTTGTTCTTCATACCATTAGTTTATTTTTTAGCCATTAAAATAATGTCTGTTCTGTATCTCTCATGTTTGACTTTACTTGGAAACAAGACGGAAAGAACAATGAAAACAACTAAGATTTATCTTTCCTTACTAGAATCAACAACATCGTAACAACCAGCATTGCTAATAACAGTAACATAAACACTACTAATGGCTGCCAATGCGGGAACTACTATGCAGTCGCTCGGTGCAGCCAAATATCAATCATCGGACCCTACTGTCTAAAAAAAATGATGGACATATTGTGTTTTTTATTAGACATAGAAAAGTGACGAAATGCTCATGCCCAACATTGTCTATGTAGACACTGAATTTGCTTCCTTGTAAATGGAACACACTGAAGAATTTTCAAACTCCAGTATATATTCCTGAAGAGAAACAGGAGAAAACGAGTGAGAAAGATAAAGATGTGGGACAAAAAACTAAGATGTGGGAGAAGAAACTAAGATGTGGGGAAAGACAAAAATGTGGGAGAAAAAACTAAGATGTGGGACAAAAAACTAAGATGTGGGAGAAAGACAAAGATGTGGGACAAAAAACTAAGATGTGGGAGAAGAAACTAAGATGTGGGGAAAGACAAAAATGTGGGAGAAAAAACTAAGATGTGGGACAAAAAACTAAGATGTGGGAGAAAGACAAAGATGTGGGACAAAAAACTAAGATGTGGGACAAAAAAACTAAGATGTGGGAGAAAAAACTAAGATGTGGGGAAAGACAAAAATGTGGGAGAAAAAACTAAGATGTGGGACAAAAAACTAAGATGTGGGAGAAAGACAAAGATGTGGGACAAAAAACTAAGATGTGGGACAAAAAACTAAGATGTGGGAGAAGAAACTAAGATGTGGGGAAAGACAAAAATGTGGGAGAAAAAACTAAGATGTGGGACAAAAAACTAAGATGTGGGAGAAAGACAAAGATGTGGGACAAAAAACTAAGATGTGGGACAAAAAACTAAGATGTGGGAGAAGAAACTAAGATGTGGGGAAAGACAAAAATGTGGGAGAAAAAACTAAGATGTGGGACAAAAAACTAAGATGTGGGAGAAAGACAAAGATGTGGGACAAAAAACTAAGATGTGGGAGAAGAAACTAAGATGTTGGGAAAGACAAAAATGTGGGGGAAAAAACTAAGATGTGGGACAAAAAACTAAGATGTGGGACAAAAAACTAAGATGTGGGAGAAGAAACTAAGATGTGGGAAAGACAAAAATGTGGGAGAAAAAACTAAGATGTGGGAGAAAAAGAAAGATGTGGGAGAAAGAGAAAAGCTAAAAAGAAAGATGTAGGAGAAAGAAAAGTATGAGAAAGAAAGTGACAGGAAAAAATAGGAGAGAAGACTTTGGTGATTATAGGGGTTATCTTTGAGGTGTATTGCGTGAGAGTAGTGTAAGAGAAAATTACAATGTCAGTGGTATAGTCTGAGGCGTGTTGGTGTATTTCCGTAGTTAGTATGTCTGCATGGTGAACTGTAAGTGGAGGGTTCAAAGTAGTCTTACTAAGAGTCTGTGTATAACCACTAAAGCGATAAAGAATGTGGGAAGAATTTACCGATAGGTACACTGCTCACAGGTTAAGGAGTGACTGAAAAGAGTTGTATATAAATTGTATTGTGTGGCTTTCAACCTATCTCACTCTCCAAAACCTCTTTCCACTAGAATACATATGTTTCTTTAGATTTTCGTTCCATCGTCCTTTCAGCATATTTTGTCTCTCCTCTCTTTCCTTCATTTTTTTCTTTATCTCTCCTTCTCTCACTTTCTCTCCTGCTATCTTTTCTTGCTTTCCTTTATTTATCTATTTTCCAATCCCGTTTTCTCTATCATTCCTGCGATTCTTATACAATGTTCATCATGGATTGCATTTATGTGTGTGTGTGTGTGTGGTGTGTGTGTGTGTGTATCATGTATAAGTTCACACATAAATGGCATATATATGTGTGTGAATATGTATATATATTTCTAGATAGATGTACGAAACTCCCGGGCCTAGAGTAACTTTGTGAATTTACTGCATACATAAAAACATATATGTACGTGTATGTGTCCGCACTTGTATATAAATGCATATATGCGCAGATATAAAATATATTGTGAGTGCGTGCTTGCGTGCGTACGTGCGTGCGTCTCCATGTATGTATATTTATGTTCATGTATACACGTAGGTGTGCACATACGTAACAAATCTCCAGTGTGCCCCTCTCATTTTCAGTCTTTCCGTTCCCTTACCTATCCACTCCATATCTCCCCATGTCCCCTCTTCTACTCCGCTTCCTCTTGCCCAACCCCACCTGCTCCTTCCCCTTGAAATCTCGACTAATGTGCCATAACTGAATTATGACAAAAGTCAACGGTGTTGCGAGAGAGCAAAAGGAGAAATTTACGAGAAAACTCAGACAATTTAGAATCCTCCAAGGAACGTCTTTCCCAACTACTTGTTTTGTCGGCCATTTTTACAAGCTTTTTACAACAACAAGTGAGTTATTTGCAAAAATATATAAATAAATATATAGATGAATAAACAATAACCGTATAAATAATAACAAATAAATAAAGATCGCAACATGATATATAATAATAACACATTTTTTCTTCCCAAAGCAATTTTTTCTCTTTCTTATTCTCGATCGTATTGTTACAGTTTTCGTTTTTGTTTATTTTTTTCAATGAGATGTGATTATTTTCTGTTTATTTATTCTATTTATTTATGTAGATATTTTTTTTTTCAAAATATAAAATTTGTTCAGACATATAATTCTGTTTTCAACTGGAAACTGATATAATTTTTGTCTTTGTGTCTCCAGTTTAATTTCTGTGATTTTTTTTCTTTACAAAAATGGAAATTGAATAATAGAATAATCAAAGGATAGAAAGAACATATACATTCATACATATATATACATATATATATATATATATATATATATATATATATATATATATATATAATATATATATATATATATATATATATAAACGCGCGTAAAAAACAACAAAAATAGTTCAATTTTACGCAAATCAACTCAAGAAAAGACACGAAAACATTACACAGACATATGCAAATACAGACACACACACGCATACGCTGGCACACATACAACCGCAGATATGTATTTTTATATACATATATGTATATGTATATATGTATATGTATATATATATATATATATATTATATATATGTATATATATATATATATATATATATATATATATATATATATATTATATATATATATATATATATTATATATATAATATATATATATACATACATATATATGCACGCATCCATTATGAGCATGCAGTTATGTATCTGCATTTGTGTGAATAATGCTAGCGTTTCTGTACACGAATAAATGAGCACATGCGCGTATTTGTATGTATTATTTTTATATCTGTGTATCTATATTATTTCGTTTTCTTGTCTCAATCATTAGACTGCAATCATGCAGGGGCACTGCCTTGAGGAATTTTAATCGAACGCATCAACAGCAGTCTCTTTCTCTTTTTTATGCCTGGTACGTGGCCGAAACGCTACAGAGACGTAAACGCAACGACATGGATATATACGTCAGTCTTCTTTCAGTTTCCGACTAACGAACACACTCATAATTCTTTGGTTAACTTGAAGCTACAGAAGAAGACACTTTCCCGCAGTCATACACAATGGGTTGAAACCGGAACTATGCGTTTAGGAAACAAACTTCTTCCTACACAGCCATGCCTGCACCACTCATACATACATGCATACATACATATATATGTAAACGTATATATATGTTTGTATAAGTATATATATATATATTCAATGCCTGATCCTAGGCTGCGATGATTCGGCTTTCAGTCTTCTTTTTAAGGTCACCCTTGCTGAGTAACTTCCATTATGCTTCCTGTCTTTTAAGTTGCAATTCTATGTGGAGTAGAGTTTTTTCTCTCTTGTTGGCTATTCGTAAATGGAATTCATTAGCACTTTCAAGTCCTTGCTGGTAAATCCTTCCGTATTAGTAGCATACTGTAGCAGATCTTCCTTGCTTTTTTTATTAAATACGCTACCATGTTTCTTCTCTCACTTTTATACACTCTCGTCGGCTAATCAGCTGACGTCCACCTTCAAACCTCTCCACGTAAAGCCTGTGTGCGTTCGCCATAGGGTGGAAGGCACTATTGCAATGTTATTGCCTTTGTGGTAATGCGACCGAGCTGGTTAATCTCCGCTCGTGTCCATTTCAGAATGGGTGCACTATAGCGGACTGCAGCAATAGCTTATATGTCGATAGCAGTCACAAGGATCTTTGGGTTGAGTTTTGACTTCAAGAGTAGTTTGAGGCGCTTCAAATATGTAGTGGTGACCTTGTCTTTCATTTCTTAACGCAAGTTATTGCCCAGCTTTGAAACCATCATCATCCGAGTTTTCCATTCGCTCTCCGTTTGGCAATTTTATGCCTACAGAATCAGCTGTTTATCATTACTATTATTATTATTATTATTATTATTATTATTATTATTATTATTATTATTATTATTATTATTACTATTATTATTACTATTATTATCATCATCATCATCATCATCATCATTATTATTATTATTATTAATATTATTATTATTATTCCTTCGTACCACAGTGTACGTAAAAATGCACCGGAGTCTTTAGTCATCTGTCAAGTCACACCAAAGACATCAGACAGATAATACTTTCCTTAAGATGAGGATATAATCAGTCCATTAGCAGGAAAGTCAACATTGTACGTGAAGAATTCCACCCACTTCACAGAATTGATCAAGGATACTCCCATTGATCCAACCAGATGGTGAGTCTAGATGTGATAAGCCTGTTCACGAATGTCCCAACTGGTGAAGAACTATCGGTGATACAAGAAAAACGAGTGACAGACACCCATCTAAAAGAACGCACTAGTATACCAATAAGAAACTTGATGATAATGTTGACCTTCTGTGTAGAAGCTACCTACTTCAGTATGGACATCGATATATATCGACAAGAGGAAGGTTTAGCTATGGGTTCGCCACTATCACTGGTAATAGCCAATATATACATGGAATACTTTGGCTTTAGGAGCAACACCATTAAAACCAACACTATGGCTACGATATGTTGATGACATCTTTATACTCTGACCCCTCCAGGAATATGTCCAATTGCTGTTAGATCATGTGAACTCAACAAAGCCATCCATACAGTTCACAATGGAAAAGGAAAAAGGCAATCAACTTACATTCCTGGACGTATTAATAACACGCTCCAAGTATGGATTCAGGACATCCGTATACCGGAAGCCGACCTTTACTGGACGATACTTGAACTTCAATTCTCACCATCCATACAGTGTTAGGAGAGGGATTACTCAGTGCCTAAAACATTGTGGAAAGAATATAAGTAGCGATCTGGATACACACAACGAAGAAATGATCAAGCTCAATAACGATCTCTTAAGCAACAACTATCCCAAAAGTATACTATCCACTCAAATTAAGAAGCGAGAGGATGAAGCCAATAAACTGTCCACAGTCTGCCTACCCTATGTGAAAGGCCTCTCCGAAAAGATACAATAGATATGCGGCCCATATGACATCAAGAATAATACAACACTTCGCAAATATCCCCTTCGAGTAAGACCATCAATAGAAGAGAATATGACCAAAGACTGCGTGTACTCCATCTCGTGCAGATGTGGAAGGTTATACAACGGCAAAACATGCCGCTCTTCAAATTAAGGGTAGACAAACATTAAAAAGCTGTGACACGAGGAGATATTGATAAATCGGGTATAGCTTATCATGTATGGAAAACTGGAGAACACCAATGGAAAATACGAAAAACTAAAAGAAGCAGCACATATGCTAGCACACAACCACCTCCTAAGCAGACCGAGTACAGATATGAGCAGCATATGAGAACCTGTATTAAGGAAGAATAGAAAAATATTAGATTTATAAGCCCTAAAATTCACTCTATAATTGCCCACGGGCATATGGCGTAGTGGTTAAGAATGCCGACTTCTAACTCCAAGATTCTAACAAGATACTAACTCTCAACAACAACAACAACAACAACAATAATATTAATAATAATAACATCGAAAAATGCCTTAATAATGAGAACCCAGGTTCGAAATTTCCCCAAGACACCTGAAGACGGCTGGAGGATATATCAGCCGAAACGTTGTGTTAACAACAAACAAGATGGGGACATATATCCGTCGACTGTAAAAACTATAAATAATGTTATAATAATTATTATTATTACTATTATTATTATTATTATTATTATTATTATTATTATTATTATTATTGAGGTCACTGCTTGGAATTGAACTTGGAATCTTGGTGTTAGTAGCCCACGCTCTCAACCACTACGTGGTTAAGACATCTGTCCTCATCTTGTTAACAACAAGATGAGGACATATATCCGTCGAATATAAAAATGTAACTAATATTATTATTACTGAGAGAGAGAGCAGTGCTTGCCATCAAAGTGACACTGGGGTAAAATATACGAAGCCCAGTATACCCATCATGACTACCCGTCTGATAAGGGTATACCAGGTACATGCATCACAACCATATGTGCGCGACATGGTGATGTCATATCAAGATAAACAGTACATGAACTTGCAGGTGGGACCCAGTTAGAATTTTCTTCTGGTCGAGGAGCCCATCCCGCTCAAAAGGTCCCTGAATAAAGATTGTTTAAGGATGTTGAACGAAGCACCCATGTTTCCAAAGGTGAATTATCCAAACCTCTAAGAATTCCTTTCAACAAGAGGCTATGATGCTCCCCCACTACTTCTGCTCATGATCAGAGCTGCACATATTGTCAACCACTAAGGGACATGGTCAACTAGTTAAGGTCAAACAACTGACAAGCAAATCTGTGGTATTGAGCAGAATATCTGCTGTAGCCCATCTTTTATTACTATTATTATTATTGAGGTCACTGCGTGGAATCGAACTCGGAATCTTGGGGTTAGTAGCCCGCGCTCTCAGCCATTACGCCATATGCCCGTGAGCATATGGCGTAGTGGTTAAGAGCGTGGTTATGACACCTGATGAAGGCTAGAGGGTATATCAGCGGAGACCTTGTGTTAACAACAAAGAAGATGAGAACAAATATCCGTCAAATATAAATAACGTAAACAATGTACATAATACCTTCTCTCTTAAATATAGAACTGTTTTGTTATTGTTGTAGTTACTGCTGTTGTTATTGTTGTTGTTGTCATGTAACGAATAATTATGGCGCCGAACAATACTTAAAAATAAAGGTAAAGAATTAGACAGTGAATGAGACGTTGGTGAACTTCATATATATGCGTGTGTTTCACAGTGATTGAGGTCGATCAAGTAATCCCGTAAATGGCGGTATTCCTAGCATTGATTAGAAGAGTGAGAGCAAAGCGAATCTAATTTATTTACCAAGTGTGAAACATCTCCGTAGATTTTTACTGACATGATTAACTAAGTTTTTTCTAGGTTTTCTTATATTTTTACACCGTTTTTTACTCACTTTTGTTTCATGCTGTTTCTTGCTTTTGCGTTAGTTTGCAATTGAAATGCATATGTTCGTATGTGTTTGCGGATGCTTTTATATATAATATATATTATATATATATATATATATATTATATATATTATATATACATATGTATACACATATATACATATATATATATATATATATATATATATATAGAGAGAGAGAGATATATATATATATATATGTATATATATGCACATACACGTGTGTGTATGTATATATGTGTGTCTATGTATATATGTTTGTATGTATATGTCTGCTTCTATATGTGGATGCGTATATACACATACGTAAACACATACACACAAATACCAACACACATGCCCACATGCATTTCAACAGAGTAACGTAGGGTATGTGTGCGCGAGCTTGTGGATGTCTGTTTATGTATGTATGTACATATATATATATATAATATATATATACCAGAGTAAGCGCATAAATGTGAAACAAAATGGAAAAAATAGTACTCGAACACCAGAGAGGGAGAGAAAGAGAGATAGAGAGAGACATGTATATACATATATACGTACATATATATATATATATTATATATATTATATATATATATATAATATATATATATATATATATATATATAATATATATATATATACATACACAACAAAACATACATACATACATACATACATACATACATACATACATACATACATACATACATTCATACATACATACATTCATACACGCATACACACATATGAATACGTACTATCCATGTCTATGATAAACTGTTACGTACTCAAAAGCCACATTTCCCATTCAATATGGCTACCGAAACGACGGACATGTTTCTGTCTTTTATTTTTATTTTTGTTTTCTTTGATTTTCTTTTCCGTCTAAATGTTTTTGTTCTTGATTTAATTTTCTTGATGCTTCTGCTCTTGTCATTGTCTTCCTTAATGCAGTTCTTGTTGTTGCTGCCGTAATCGTTGTTGTTTTGTGCGTTTCATGTCTTGTTGGACGTTGCTTTTTTTTTTTTATTCTTATCCCATTGGTGATTGTCGTAGTAATTATTGTTGTATATTTTAGGTCATTTTTTTTATTTCTTTATTTTATATTTTGACTTTCATGTGCTTCTTTACTACATTACTTTGAGTTTCACTTAATTTTTTCTCGTTTTCTCCTGTTTATTTTGTATTTTTCCGTTCGTTTATTGTTGTGTCTTCTTTTTTTTTACTTTTTACATAATATATTTACTCTTGATTTCGTTCGCTCCATTCACATATGTCAGCCTTTGGCTTCTTTTCCTAATATCTCATGTCTCTCGTGTCCTTTTATCATCTTCTACTTCCATCCTCTGCTCTCTATTTGACTTTAGCGTTACCCTTCTCTCTAACTCTCCAGTCAGTTCATTTTTCTCTTCTATCAACCCATCTTTCCGTATTTTTTTCTCCATAGTTTTCATCGAGTCTTTCATCTTTGTTTCCCCGTCCTCTTTGTTTCATCTATCGTTTTCGTAATTTATCTTCCTCTGCCTACCAATATTTTTCTGTCACTCTCTCTCTCTCTATCTCCCTTATATTTTCTCATCTACACCCTCCCCCTCCCCCTCTCTCAAAATACAATCTCTCTCTTTCTGTATCTCTCTCTTACTCTCTCTCTCTCTCTCTCTCTCTTTGTCTCTCTCTCTCATTATCAAGTTCACTCCGGAGCCTCGTTATTCCGAATTCCATAGTCCTGTTGCTTGACATTTTGATCAAGTGTCTTCCATCATAATCTCGGGATTAGGTCGCTCTAGACTGTACAGAAGCCAGCCAAATATGTGTGCATGCGAGAATATGAATATTTTTCTCACGTACTTCACAAAACTGGATGGTATTCACCCAGCAGCGCAATTCTTGTAGGCTATTAACTCGTATACAAAAGAATGCCTTCAAATTTCACAAGGTCCTGAAGATTTCTCGTTCCCAACCAACAACCTTTTTAAAAAGAATCAGCACCAGATTTATGGAGTCAACTTTTTTACTTCTAAACAAGGATGTCTGTGTAAGCAGTGTCCTACTAGAGATAGGCTTCACTTTCGTTCCGCACTTTGCATCCAACTCCTTACTACGCACCGCTGGTTAGTCTCCTTTAAATCTAACCCCTTTGACTCCAATATGATCATTTTTCTACAAACATACACGCCAAATTCGGAAATTCTATTCCTTAAAACAAGCAAAGCCACAGGTGCTGACGCCATCCCTTTCGTTACATTGAAGTATTGCTCCTAAAAACTTGCTGCTATACCCACAAAACTTAAATTTCTTACTCATATTTATGTTTCAATCTGTTCAGTTCCAAGAAATGTAACACCTGACCCAATCAAACATCGTTTTACACTTCTAGCAACATCTTTCTCTCCCTCTATCTCTCTCTCTTTCTCTCTCTCTCTCTCTATCTATTTATCTATCTATCTATCTCCAGTGATCATCACTATTGCTTCTATTGAGCCACATCTTCCGGAGACCTACTCTCTTAGCCCAGACACGAATGGCCTATCGCTTCAGAAAAGATTGTTGACTTTATCTTCATACGCCGATAGAACCCTTCCGCTCTCTGACACCCATTAGGAGTTCGAGCTTCTGTAACAGTAGCTTGAGAGCCAGAAGATTTAAAAGAAATGAAAGAGCATACTACTGACAGTGCATGCGCCTGATGTGCAATGTTTCCGAAAGATTAGCGTTCACTCTGACCATCTAGCAAATGCAACAGTGTTACTGCTATACTTGTCGCTTCTAGGACCAAGAAGCAATAGCCCTTAACTGATCAATACTGACCAAGACCTTACCAAAACTTCGTTTGTTTTCCACCTTCTCTCTGATGTATGCAAGAGATGAAGGCTACCGTAGATGGATGATCACACAGGACTGAAATTTCTTAACCAACGTGCATGACAACAGCAATCAGTTTTGCAAATACCTTGAGCAAAATCTTAAATACTGCCTTGAACAGGTCTGCAATTATTTATAATATCCTCTTTGTTGGTGTCTTTCCTGGGCAGCATTAGGGCTCTGCAGCTCACAGAATGAGAATTCTACCTTTCTGCTGATAATTGCAGTAGACATCTTTTGAAAGGTTGTGAAACATATAACCATAAATCTCTTTGAGTAGATCAGGCAAATTGGGTATTTCTCCCTTTCCAACGGCTCTCTAACTTTTGTATCTTAATGTTGTTATTGGCCATTTGCCGAGAACCATCTCGAATGAACTACGTATCCCGAAAGGTCGTGAAAAGTGCTACATGGTGACCTTTTCACAACACTGTGCCCCTGAACCCAGATTCATTGAACAGCTTTCAATTCTTCTTGTTTTATAGCACAAATCCGTGTTCTGACTACATCGTCTTCATAATAAGGGTTAGGTAAATGGCGGGAAGCCATTCCTATGCCTGCACATCTGTCGCGATCGCGAAGAGGCATTTTATAACGTCTCTTCTATCTTGCTAGGTATCTCCCCATCAAATCTATTTCCCTCTGGTACTAAACACTATTGACTCATATCAGCTCACCTTCTACTGGGTACCCCACCACTAGTTAAAGAATACTACTCACATTAGTTGCGGCTTATCAAGCTCACTAACACTATCCCGATGAACATTGAGCCAGGAATGATGCGTGAGACCTATCTAAGTTGACCGTGCAGGCCACAAATTTAGGATTTGTCAAGCTGACTAGTTTAAATTGTGGCCACTACCTAAGTAGACTTTTGAATCTTTTGTACTCCTTCTTCAATAGCTTAACCTTACACTCTCCTACTGTGCATCCGCTAGTATAGGAAAGCTTTGCCAAGAAAGTTTCTAGATTTCTAAAGAAATTTGGCCACCTTGATCCGGAAGACATATAAGCAACTTTGAGGCTAGCAAACTTGTAGAGATGGCGCTAGTCAATTCCATCGATCTCTACATTTGAATGGTGCATTATTTTATCAACTTCGGAGGTATGAATGATAAAGTCGACCTCCGCGCGATTTAAACTCAGAACATTAAGACAAGAACGATAAGCTGCAAAGCAGTTTCCTGGACTTTCTGATGGTTCTGTCTACCGCCCTAAACTGTCTCTGTAGGAATGAAAAGCCAGAAATTTTCAGATAGATTAAATCGATACCATCGACCCTAGTACGCGACTGGTATTTTATAAACATCTGTGATAAACCATGAGATGTACTTTTCTCTCGGCCATTATGAAGATCCGAGCATTATGCATTGGAATAATGTGAGTAATAATAATGTTTTTATCGTCGCCATTACATTATTAGTTAACATCAACTTTTATATAAAAACCTAATAAAATATTGTAGAAGTTTTAACAGAGTATTCATAAAACTACTTAATGCAATTGTCTATTGACATGCAATTGCATAACCAATTTTAACAATAATAATTGCAGATAAATATGTGAATCTGCAATCAAGATTTAGCAGTTAGATATTCTGTAACAACTGCTCATAAATATTTTCCACTTCATTGCATATAAATGCGATATATTTTTGGTCCAAGTGGTTGATTTCCTTAACTGTACGTGTTTTAACGTTTGTTCTCTCTTCGGCAGAATAATATCCGGGTTATCAGGTTTACAGATAACAAAGTGTTAATTAGAATGCTGCATCATTATTTTCCCTAAAACTTCTGATTTATTCCATGACATATATTTTTTTTCATACTTCAACATGGAAGCTTTTTTCCGCTCCTCATATATCATATGTCATAGAAGAGTGGGAACGGTGTGGTAGATAGGTTTTCAGTTCAGTTAGTTTTTGTTATCTTTTGAAATCGCAAACCAGCTAACACCAACCCACCTCTCTCCCTCTTTTTTCTCTGAAAAATATGCGAATGTGATAAGTTTACATATACATTATATATATATATACATACATATATATATGCATACTTACATACATACATACGTACATACATGCATGTATACACACATGCATGCTTATATGAATACGTGGTCTGATCAATAAGTGTCCGCACTGTTGCCATCGTAACGAAGCTAAGGCATGCAGAGTAAAACCCCTTACCACAGATTGATCTAAAACACTAAGTTTTAACTTTCTAATTCACTTCCGCTGTTTATAACAGTGCTTGAAAGTAACGTGTTTAACGTGTGATCGCTGCATTGACCATGAGAAAGTTGAGAGAGAATCTACATCAAATTTTGCCAAAAGCTTGGTGATACCTGCTCAGAGGCCTACGTAAAGTTTTCAAAACTTTTCATTGACTTCAACACAGTCAATGAGATCTTGTGCTACTAAAACTCCAGTATCATTTTGGTCAGTTGAAAGTAGTTTGGGATCAAACTTGGTAGACACTAATATCTTTTCGAAATCTTCAGGGATAATGAACTGAAATGAATCGCAACATATCTGCATATCCTCTGATAACTCACGGTTGGTGATTTGACGATTCCCCCTCACAGTTGCACGCACATCTGCAATGTTTTTCTCAGTTCTGCTGGTTGCGGGTCTCCCAGAAAGCTCATCAATATCGACATTTTTTCGGCCAACTTGGAAATGTCTGAACCACTCGTACATGTTCACTCTCACACATACACATACACAAATGTATGCAAACGTATATACAAAGACACACGTGTGCGTGTGGGACTGACTATATATACTTAGAGCTGAACACAGCGCTCAAAAATTAAATAAATAAAATATTATTTTTGGAAATTAACGAATGTGCGAGTTCAAGCGAACGAATGCGAAACTATCTTATACAGAATACTTAAATTTGTGAACTTGAAATATTCAATAATGAAAGGAAACTCAGAAAGTAAATTTCTCTGAAGACTTCAATTTATAAAAAGATCTCACTTGCTTAGTAAATATTTCTTTCAGTAATTTATCGTAGGTGTAATATATCTGTAATTTTAAGAAACTTCAAGGTAACCCGAGCACATTTAGCGTGCTAAAAATAACAGCAATCACGTAGTTATTAGGGATACAGTTATTATGCTTATAGCGTTCCAAACGAAATCACTTCTGAATTTTTTTAATTATACCAATATATTATATAACGGAAGCCTCAAAGTTATACAGCTATTGTGTCTAATAGCATTCGTTCATCCAATAAATAAGTTTTTTACACTACCTATATAGAATAAACTATGGATTTTGCAAATAGCGAATTAAAACTTGAAATGGAAACATTAAAATGAATACGTATTAACTTATCGTTAATGAAAATAGAGCCTGCGGAGAGTAAGAGACCGTTGCAAAAGAAAACGTAAAATTTCGCCTGCAACGAGTTAATATCGTTTATGAAGTCTACTCCGCAGTGAATGCAGCAAATATTCAAATTAGAGAAAATCTTCTAGTTCAAATATTCAATAAACTTCAGAAATCGAAATTACAGGAAATTTCTTGGAACATGAATTTATAAAAAAATTTCCAGATCCTCAAGCCTTTAATAATTGCTTTCTTATAGTAACTGTTACATACCTAATTAATAAGCAGCTTTCTCCATTATGTTATAGATAGTAGAAAGCACACATTCCATTAATTTATTTTCCATGCTGTAATTATTTTTCAACTATAAGAAACACCTCCCTTCATGTATTGCTTATTATATAAATCTCTATTTGAATCATGATGGCGAATTTTTAAAAGAGTGAGATAGTGCAATACAGGTCTACCATTGACAAGAAGTTGCTTCATAATAGATATGCAAAATGTAACAATATTAAAGGTATATATTATATGCATCTTTTCCGTTATATTTTCTCTTAAATTTTCAAGTACAAATTTGTAATCCCGCCAAATTTGATGAAAGAATGATTTTCTCGCGTGTAATAAGTCTTCTCTAGGTGACAACACGTTTCCTTCAAGTGCTTCTCTGAATTTGGTAAGTTTGTCGGGGCCTATGTCCTCTTACGGGCAGATTGTAGCCGCCGTTGGCTCTCACAGTCACACTAGTTTACTTTTAATTCTTTTGTGTGCTTACACCTCCTTCGCGCAGTGTAAACACAGTAAAGTGATCCAGTTTATTGTCGATCACTTGATTAAAATACTTATTTGTAAGCCTGGTAGATACTTACTCTATCGGGCAAATAAACAAACCAACAAGAGTTGGTGGGGACAAACACAAAGACAATGATACACAAACACACATGCTCACATGCACACACATATCTACACTCGCATATATGTACATACACACACTCATATATATATTCTTTAGGAGAATATTTATAATTTTTTTTATTCATTTGATGTTCTTCGTCACTCACCGTCTAGTTCATTGTTTTCGTTTGTGTTTAGTCCGTATATTAGTTTTTGTTTTTCTGTGTTTTACTAAACAACAAAATCCTCCCCTCTCTGTCTCTTTTTTACTCTCTCTCAGAGTATCTATCTATCTATCTATCTATCTATCTATCTATCTATCTATCTATCTATCTATCTATCTATCTATCTATCTCTCTATCCCTGTGACTATCTTTACTTCTTTATCTATTACTTTTTCATTACAATGATAGTGAACATCGCTACGTAGAGATTCCAGAATTGAACATACATATATTCACGCATATATTCATGCATGCGTTCGTACACACAACACACACACACACACAACATACATATACATTATATATATATACTTATATATATATATATATATATATATATATATATGAGTACATCTATATGTATGAGAGAATGTGTGTGTACTGTTATGGAGATAAATAGTGAGGAGAGAGAATTGTAACACACAAACACACACACACACACCACACACACACGAAAGCGCACTCATGCACGTACAGTCATATGTATATGTGTGTGGTGTGTGTGTGTTGTAAGTGTGTGTGTAAGTGTATATATATATATATATATATATATATATATGGTTGGGTGTGCGTGATTAAGAAAGTTGCTTTTTAACGTGTCGTCTTGGGGTCAGTACCATTCCAAGGCACATAAACATATTCTACTATAGAAATTGGCTGACAAGAGTTTGTGGTTGAGTTGATGTGGAAGTCGGAAACTGATAGAAGTTAGGCGTAAAGGTATATATAGAATATATATTATTATATATATATATATATATATATATATATATATGTATATATATGTACACATATACACATACAATATTTTCCTTATTTAGTTCTTATATATATATATATATATATATATATATAATATAGAAAAACTAATAAGGAAAATATGTGTATATGTGTATATGTGTACATATATATACATATATATATATATATATAATATATATACCTTTACGCCTAACTTCTATCAGTTTCCGACTTCCACATCAACTCACAAAGCTCTTGTCAGCCAATTTCTATAGTAGAATATGTTTATGTGCCTTGGAATGGTACTGACCCCAAGACGACACGTTAAAAAGCAACTTTCTTAATCACGCACACCCAACCATATATATATATATATAACTTACACACACACGCACACACACACACACACCACACACACATATACATATGACTGTACGTGCATGAATGCGCTTTCTGTGTGTGTGTGTGTGTGTGTGTGTGTGTGTTACAATGTCTCTCCCTCACTATTTATCTCCATAACAGTACACACACATTCTCTCATACATATAGATGTACTCATATATATATATATATATATATATATATATGTATATATATGTATGTGTGTGTGTGTGTGTGCGTGTGTGTGTGTACGAACGCATGCATGAATATATGCGTGAATATATGTATGTTCAATTCTGGAATCTCTACGTAGCGATGTTCACTATCATTGTAATGAAAAAGTAATAGATAAAGAAGTAAAGATAGTCACAGGGATAGATAGATAGATAGATAGATAGATAGATAGATAGATAGATAGATAGATAGATAGATAGATAGATAGATACTCTGATAGAGAGTAAAAAAGAGACAGAGAGGGGAGGATTTTGTTGTTTAGTAAAACACAGAAAAACAAAAACTAATATACGGACTAAACACAAACGAAAACAATGAACTAGACGGTGAGTGACGAAGAACATCAAATGAATAAAAAAAATTATAAATATTCTCCTAAA
>NC_043002.1:28841039-28863539 GCF_006345805.1 Octopus sinensis | reverse complement strand
ATATATATATATAAAGATATATATATACATATATATGAATAGATAGATAGATAGATATTTTCATGTTAATTCCACCATCTACTCCGGTCAGTTACCAACGGCGATGGTGATGACAATGACATGGATTCCTACAACCACAAACAACGAATGATAACGATGACAGCGACACAAACAATTAGAAAAAGAATGACAGCAACAAAAGAAATAACAGAAACTGCAACAGCAACAATAAATACTGCAATAAGCACAACACCAGCTGCTACTACTACTACTACTACCACTACTACTGCTACTGCTACTACTACTACTATTACTACTACTAATACTACTACTACTACTACTACTACTACTACTACTATACAGTAAAATTAATAATAATTTCAATAAATGCAATAACACCGCCACCACAACAACAGCGGTAATAACCTCAATTTTAACAACAATAATTACAACAAATTCAATAAATGAATCTGCAACAATAGTTACAAATACATTAACAACAGCAATAACAACAACAACAATACTGCCCTTCAGTAAATTTATTTGAAATTTCCTCCGCTGATTTCATGAAAGTCTTTGTAAAAGCTCTACGGGAACGCAATTTCCTGTTGATTTCATTCAGTAACAAATTTGTATTAACAGAGAGATTCTTTGAAAGTTACGTCCTCCTTCTGCCTTTAAGACAAACGATGACCATATGGGTGACAGCAGGCGAAATACTGTGATATATAGGGTTGAAATGGAGCAGATTTGGGGTGTCGTAGTGTTCGGTCGGTAACTCTGTGTGTGTGTGTGTGTGTGTGTACGGGAGAATGGAGAGAAGTTGACATGTGTTGAGAAATTACATTCTAGTTTACCACCTGTCTGTCAATATTATATTGTAGTGATCGAGCGGTGTTAGTGTTCTATTGTGTATATTCGTGCATTTCCATGGAGTGATAAAGGCCATTTGAATATAGATAAACGGGAGATGAATGGGGAGATGATTGACAGCAACAGTGTGAGAGACAGACAGACAGACAGACTTGCAGAGAAGTAGATATAAATTACTACAAGTCTTGAGCAGTTGATGCTCTTCTGCAAAAGCCCATATGAAAGTTTTTCTCCCATATCTAGGGAAGTATATTGCTACATAAAGATATGTATATGAGATTAACATGCCTGATTATCAGAGGCATAGTCATTTACGTTAGAGAAGATTACCTTAGAAAAACACCACATAGGTGACTCACTCACCAACAAACTAGAAATTTTAGATAATAAATTACCTGTGTTTCCTCTCTGTTATTGTAATAATAACTGCAGCAGTTACTGCTTATCTGCTCTGTCGATTTGTTACCTTCTTCAATTCCAATGTACCTTTAATGATTCTCTTCACTTTTCTTAGTCTATCTCAACTTATCAAATATACAAGAATTTAAATTTCTATCAAATGTTTTTGCCGTGAATGATTAAAAATGCATTTCTAGTGTAGCACGTGTACAGTTCATACGCAAAAAACGAGAGAAGAAAATAACATAAAATTGCATGAAGTCTGGTAAAGGAAAGGTTGGTACGCCGGGCGAAATGCGTAGCCATATTTCGTATACCGTTACGTTCTGAGTTCAAATTCTGCCGAGGTCGACTTTGCCTTTCATCCTTTCGGGGTCGATAAATTAAGTACCATTTACGCACTGGGATCGATATAATCGATTTAATTCATTTGTCTGTCCTTGTTTGTCCTCTCTGTGTTTAGCCCCTTGTGGGTAATAAAGAAATAGGAAAGGTACCTACGTAGTTGCTGTTGAGATTATTAACAGAGAATCGAAGAATTTTATATATATAGATTAAGCACACGTATTAAATGTAAATTTAAGGGTTAATATGTAATTGTGAATACCTTGCAGCATTGGTACTTGAACGGTAAATGTGTAAAATAAGATGATCTTGGAGTTATCGCATTAGAATTAAAAGTGAAAGAATTAAAGTGAAACAATGTTATAGTTAGAATTAAAAGTGAAGCAAAATTATATCACATTACAATATTGATGTTATTTTTTAACTTTTGACACGTAATACAGAACCGGTCTAAGAGATTCCTCCGGGCCCGCGTTAGGCGAAATGTTGAAATTTTGGGGAGACCCATGAAGCTCCATGGACACTAAAATTTGAATGAAATCGGTTGGGTAGTTCTTGAGTTTTAGGGCTTCATACATACAGACAGACAGATACACATTCTCAGTTTTATGTGTGTATCTATCTATATATATATTATATATATATATATATATATATATTATATATATATATTATATATATATATATTATATATATATATGTGTGGTGTGTGTGTGAGTGTGGTGTGTGTGTGGTGTGTGTGGTGTGTGGAGGCGCAATGGCCTAGTGGTTAGGGCAGCGGACTCGTGGCCGTAGGATCGCGGTTTCGATTCCCAGACCGGGCGTTGTGATGTTTATTGAGCGACAACACCTAAAGCTCCACGAGGCTCCGGCAGGGGGTGGTGGCGATCCCTGCTGTACTCTTTCGCCACAACTTTCTCTCACTCTTTCTTCTGTTGGCCTGCTCGCTTAGCCAGCGGGGTGGCGTCATTTGAAGGCTAAAACAATGCGTAGCGCATTGTGACCAGCGATGTGTAACAACATCTGATATATATATATATATATATATGTACGTACACATACATATATTCATACATACATATAGATATATCAGATGCATTTAAACGCCTTAGCTTTACGCATGCAGGCAAAATCCATATGCAAATTAGCTACGTTGCGGGAAATATGTTCTGCTTTTACCAACACAAATCTTTCTAGCAACTTCGATGGAGGACAATAAATCACAGCCTCTTTCAATGGCAGAAATACAATAACAAAATAACAAAAATATACATATGAAATAAGTAACAAAAAAACTGCAAACCTGGTTTCTAATTCAGACACAAAAGCCACAAGCAATTTTGAGAGAAGGGGATTAACCAATAACATCGACTCTGCTACTTGATTGTATTGTTGCCATGGAATGAAAGGCAAAGTTGAGCTCGGAGGAATTTGAATTCAGAATGTAACCGAAAGCATTTTCCGACTCTCTAAAGATTCTGTCAGATCGTCATTTTAAATAGTAACATGACTTTAACTACGGATATATAACAAAAGTACAAGTTCCTCATACAAAACCAGTTTATAATTACAATGCTCAGAGCTGATAATCACATGTTTCACATAAACTAATGTACTTCCATGGCGACTTCCCATATAGAATAATGCCAAAAATGCTCAACATTGACAAGATTTCCTCTTAAAGATCAGAAAATATTTGAACCCTGTCAGTTATTGATTTACCTTCAAAGTTCAATGTAATCTATTTAGGGTCACGTTTGTGCCTTCACGCGTATGTGTTTCAATCCAACAAATTGTCCTGAAACACATGAAAGCTTGTTCGCGTAATTAATATAAACCTCTTTACTTTCTGTCCCTTTAAGAAGTCGAAGAGGCAAAGTCAAAAGTGTCGAAGAGGCAAAGTCAAAGGAGTCGAAAAGGCAAAGTCGAGGGAGTAGAAGAGGCAAAGTTGTTAGAACGTCAAAGAAAATACCTCGTAGTGTTTGTTCAGATCCTATACACTCTCACTTCAAATTATGGTTCTATGTAATGACGTCATTATTGTTACTCAGATATATATTCTCCTAGTAATTCAGATTCTCAGTATAACTTGATCAAATTGGTACATATTGTTTTATACAATTTTGTAGATTTTTGGCGATTCCTTCATTAGCAATGCGTAGATGGTGTAACTCAGAGTATTGATAGAGCACAGTCATAATAAGTTTTCGATACTCTGATGTTCTGTTTCTGTCTTTCGCACCATCTAAACAAGAAACGGTTGTCGAGTGTTACCCTCTCACTTTCTGGAACAAACTGAATTAATGTAATTAGCATGTTCAGGTGGCTTTTTTTATATATATAACTTGGACGTATTATTGGTGTTTCCAGGATTGATTCGCATTTCTTAACGAAACTGAATATTTCGATGTTATATATTATAGAACTATGTTTTTGAATTATTTCATTCTGATATTTGCAATAATCGGTGATTAGAAAACCCACAGCCATCTTATCAGTCTTTTCGTAAATTTCATTATCGAATTGTAAATTAGTTGCTCAGCTATACTTGATGCAATGCATGATATTTTTGGTTAGTAATTGTTTTTAGTCTGATTATGACTGAAATCAGACCGAAAATTTCACCTCTGGTAGATTCATTTTAAATATTTTCACCACATCAATTTTTTTCATTTGGTAAGATATATTTGATATATTCTAGAGCTGTTCTTCGAACTGTGCCGAATGATTCACACATGAAGAAGTTTTGGCTACGAGGTGAGGGATGGCGAAATGTAAACCACGAAACGAATCAACGGACGGCGTACTGAATATATCAAAAGCTGGAAATTGTTCATAGGAAAACGCGAAGTTTTTATTCCCTTGGGGTGACACACAGTAACTTACTATGGTGTTACTTGATTGCAATAACATCGTCATTGTTTTCATATGCAGAATAATGTCTTGCGGAGTCTCATATTTGTTTCACTTCTTTGAGTTACACCCATTTACAAGAGTCCTCAGTTAATGAATTTACAAGTATCCATGACCACTGTCGCTGTGTCTACAGAGGAGAAATATGATGCTAATATCCCACCGAAGTGTCTTATGGGTATTGTCCGTTTTTCGAACAGGTATAGTTTTAATATTTCACTACATTCTTTAATATTTCACTACATTTTACACTTAGCATTTGAGTTTTGCTTCCTCCTTTTTCAAATTGATTGACAGATTCTTCAGTTGACATTATGATGTCTAAATAACAAACACGCTCCAGAATTGTAGTGAAGCGTACAATTTTGTTCAACAATGAGTCTTCAGAAGTAATCAATTGAGATTGGCGACCGATATTATCTGCTGGCGATTACAAAAGGCCTCATGGAATTGCTAGGTCGAAACAGAATAATAAAAGCACATAAAGTTAAAGTTTAGAAATCTTACAGATATTATTTTTAGAGGGAAGGGCTTATATGCACTGGGAACTGATTCAGTCGTGGAATATTTCTGGTATCTTATGCCAGCAGTATAAAAAAATAAGGATCTTTTCTTTTTGAAAGCCAGATTTTCCTAGTTAACTAAACAATTTGAAACTTCGTATACTGGTAGAATGTGTCAAAAGAAAACATAATTGTAAACCAAAATGAAAACGGAATTGTAATTTCTAAGTTTAACGTTGTTTAAAAATTCGAATTTTAACCAATGATATTCTTTCTTTCGGCCTCATATTATTTACTGCTTCTCAAAATATTGTTACTGTGACGTAAACAGCTATTTTGTGACGTAGTTAACGTAAACATGTAAATAGCTAACTAAAGTAAACATCTCCGCTTATCATAAACTTCGTGAGTATATATAAAAAATTTGTGTAGATCCTAATAGCTACACACACATGTATACAAACATATGCATATATATATATATACCTATACACACATATTCTAATGCATATGCATATATGTGTATATATTTATAATGTGTGTGTATTATAGCTGCATACATTAATATATATATATAAAAGATGTTTACATACAAATATATATGTTATATACATCTACATGTATATGTATGTATGAATATATAAGTACCACAGAATTTGGGATCAAACTGTTTTGATCCATACAACACACACACCACACCAACACTACCATCCATGAGACATCCTAACATAATCAATGCTACTACTATTATCATCATCATTATCATCATCATCCACTGCCGCCACCACCACCACAACCTCTACAAAACACCAACACTATAATGCTGCCATAATACACACCCACTGTCACCACCACCACCACTGCCATGATAACCACATCTACCACAGCTGTTTGCTTACTGCTTAGCCACTCACAAAATAGCTATATACGTCACATTAACACTATGCAGCTAATAATTTCAAATGAAAACAGAAAAATGATTGGTTAAGGATAGAATAAGTACTGGGCTTACAAAAAGAATAAGTCCCGGGGTCGAGTTGCTCGATAAAGGCGATGCTCCAGCATGGCCGCGGTCAAGAGTACATTAAAAGTAAAATATGTTTATATGACACATTTGGGTTAGGTTAGTGTCCGAAGGTTGAAAGTGTTTTTAGTTACAAAAATATATTTCTCGATCTGCCGTTGAAAGGGTAAAGATCCCTTATATTATTTATTTAAACCCTTTACAAACTAGAAGGTTATGGGTCAAGAGGAAAATACATCAATCAAATGTTGGGAAGGCCATCGGTTGAATAAACAACATTGTTCCTCAACAGAACGATAAGGCTCTATAGTTAGGGGAAATTTACCCATTGAGTTTCAAACTCAGGTGGAGCCAAAAGACGTCTCTACACATACATACGTATACACACACACACATACATACATACATACATATATCATATATCCAACACCTTCAGCTTTATATATATATATATATATTATATATATATATATATATATATATATATATATATATCCGCTTGGATCGCTTTCAATGCCACTACGTCCCGTCCGATTCGCTCCAAAATTTACAGGGACATGTAGAAATAGGTGACGAAGCTCGTGGGCTACCTTAGAAATCCCTATCTTAAAAGGTGTGGTTCCTAGGGGCCATCTTCCTCACTCACGCTATTTCCTCCAGTACCCTCTCACTCCCCTTCATATATAACTTTGATAATTCCACTACTGTTATTTAAAGTATCTGTCACTCTCGCTATTTCCTCTCTTTTTCACTCACTCTGTTTCTTACCTTCCCATTACATCGGCGTTCTTATACGTATCTGTCTGTGTGTGTGTGTGTTCTACATATAAATATGTATATATAATGTATGTGTGTGTGTGTTGTTCTATATATAAATATGTATATATAATGTATATATACAAAGTGTATATATCTGTATTCATGTATATTAAACTTTTTCATACTTTTTCATAGTTATATATATTTTTAAACAAAGTATAAATATAATTTAATAATTTTTATTTTCAGTTTAATTTAGATTTATCAATTTTATATTTTCTATATTTTCTATATTATATTTTTTTTAATGTTTTTGTTTTTTCACTGTTTGATTTGCCTAAAAATTCCATTTTTCACTTTTATGATTATACCCAGAGTGCTCTAATCGAATATGAACTGTCTTCCCATTGGCGGACGTTTGTCTTTTTTATTTTTGAAAACACACATTGCCGCTTTCGTTTTAAAACAATAAAACAATACTACCTTATACATTGGTCAACAAACAAAACATCACCACCCACTCATTCTTTTATGTATCTGAGATGTGTGTCTGTCTGTCTGTGTGTTTCCCTAAAACTTGAGACTACACAACCAATTTCATTCAAATTTTACACATGACTTACTTAGGGTATAAGGAGTGTGTTTGCGCTGGGCTCTGGGCGCCATTGGGCTCACTGTCCGCGGCTACGAGACCACAGTGAGCGCTATGGCGACCAGCGCTCGCTCTGGGCGCCATTGGGCTCACTGTCCATATATATAGATAAAGAGTATATATAATATATATATATTATATTATATGTACTAGCAGTGTCGCCCGGCGTTGCTCAGGTTTGTAAGGGAAATAACTATATAAGCATTTTAGAGATGTAAAGTATAATAGCCATCTCAATATGCTAACCACAAAGGGGTGTGTTACTGTATCTTTTACATTCTGAGATTTAATAATACATTTTAGAGAGTTACTTCCCTTATATAAACCGGGCGAAAATGCATTAAAAATGCGGAAAAAATTATGGTAATTTTTTTCTAAATCTAAACTCATCGTAGACGTGCGCTATTACCAGAAGGGCTCGATATGAATCACAACTATAAGATACCCCTTTTGGTTACACTGCACCGCAAAATGAGGGAGTAGTTAGGAATCTAAATCGTAGGAGACAGACACACACTTCACTTTTATATATAAAGATATATATAATATATACACACATACACATATATATACAGTATATATAATATATATATATATATATATATATATATAGATATATAAATAAATATTAGGGAATAAATCCAAATTTACAGGGAAAAATCAGATTTAGGATTGAATCCAATTTTATAGTAAAATAATAATATAATATTAGAGGCAAAACCACTATTATGCAAATCAAACAAAGAAAGACTTATCCAATACATAAAAATTTTTATATAAATTAAATATAATTAAGATATCCACTACGATCGTTTCTTGTCACTTCTATTGACATTCATCAGGTGGTTTCAAGACCTAAAATATAATCAATATTTTTAAGATATAAATTTGAAATGACTAATATATATAAAATTATCAATGAAAATTATATATAATCAAGAACTAAAATAACCTCTATAAACGATTGTATATAATTAAACCTAGTATATTTAAATTCTCATATTTAAAGATGAAATCGCTAATTTCAAAACAAAAAATAAAAAAAATATATATACACACATGCTCTGCACATATATCCATGTATGTATATAAGTGGATATCTTAATTATATTTAATTTATATAAATTTTTTATGTATTGGATTAAGTCTTTCTTTGTTGATTTTTCATAATAGTGGTTTTGTCTCTAATATTATATTATATATATATAATTATATATATTATATATACATAATATACAGTGTATATAGATATATATATATATATATATATTATAATATATAATTTGAGGGAATATTATTCATAACTTACAGGAAAAATTCAATTTCGAAATACTAAATCAAATTTCACAAAATATAATATATATAAAAATTAGAAAAAAACAACCTTTATCAATCAAAATGAACAATTAAATTACAACCATCTAGAAAATTACATATAATAGAAATATTAATATAAAATAACAATAATATACCGATGATAAGTAATGTGCAAAATAATAAATAAATCGTATATATCATGAATTGATAAAAGGTGTTTTTTTTCTAATTATATATATATATATATATATAGCATAATTAAATCTCAGAATGAGATTGAAACAGTAATCGCCTCGATAATGTATGTATAGAAGCCATCTTATCATGGCTAACCACATTGGGGATCCCCAATGTGGTTAGCCATGATAAGATGGCTTCTATACTTTACATTATATATATATATATATATATATATATATATATATATATATATATATATATTTATTACACACATGTGAGTGAGAACACTTGAGATATTTTTGGTATCTAACATATGTCAGATACTGCGAGCGCTGCTTCTGATTGGTCTATCCATGGTGATGACCCGAGGTCACGGTGACAGCGCTGCTTCTGATTGGTCAATCCATGGTGATGACCCGACGTCACGGTGACGGTACTACTTTTGTCATTCATAAGTTACAACTAAACGTGAAGAATTTAGTTATTGGGTTAATAAAATATGGTCGTTTATTCGTGTGTAATAAATAAAATACCAAACTCATTCCCATGGATACCGTATTTATTACAACTCGTTTACAAGCCACTCGTTGTAATAAATACGGTATCCATAGGAACTCGTTTGGTATTCTCTATATATATTCAGTCAAACAATGCACCTGCTTTATTTTCCTGCACCTGTCTTCGTCTTTTGTTGTTTTCTGTAAATATATCCTTTTATATATGTGTGCTGCAAGATTCTTGATGTGAAACCGTGCGTTGAAACAGATATTGTTGTATTTCGAAATAGTTATTTTTTCCCTCTTTTTTGCCAAATAAACAGGCGCACTATATAATTCCCTTTTCACTCATTTATTACTGTTCTTATTCTAATTTATGTTTATCGTCCGGAAATCTTTCGTCACACCTCTGTGAACTCTTCAGCGACACTTTCTGTCTTCGTGTGTACTCTAGCTCCGCTTTTATACATATACACACATACGCGAGTAAATATACGGGTAAAACCCTTGTAGTATGCTATATAAAGCTCGTATAAAGTCTTACTCAAAGAAGGTGCATTTCACACCTTGAATTGGTGATAATGATTACCCAACATCTCACCAACGAACAAGTGTAAAAATGTGTCGAAACAATTGTAATGTTTATAGATAATGTCATATATATATATATATATATATATATATGTGTATGTATGTATGTATGTATGTATGTATGTATGTATGTATGTATGTATGTATGTATGTATATACTTACATATATATGTATATACATATGCATATATGGGTACAGGACGTCACAGAAGGTAAACAACAGGAAATACGAAATACGAAAATATGGAATACGAACTTTTTTGCGAACAGCGAAAGAAACAATATTATCGATTATGCCCGAAATTGCGTTTGACTCCTCTTGCTGATAACTGATGAAGAATTTGTGACCTTGTGTGTTTTCTGTTCGCCTGTTTATTTACAATACGTTTATTTTTAATTTCTGTTCGTTTGTTTATTTACAATACGTTTATTTTTAATTATATATATATATAGATATGTCATATTTTCCGTTTGTTGACTTTTTATTTAATCCTGAAGATATTATTTATGTAACGCACGCACTCATTAATCTTTTACCTATATATATATATATGTGTCTGTGTGGTGTGTGTGTGTGTGTGTGTGTGTATGTGTGCGTGTGTGTGTGTGTGTGAGTGTGCGCGCGTGTGTGTAGTTCAAATTTACAGAAAACAAACGACGAAGACAGGTGAAAGAACAACAAGCAGAGTTTGAAGGTTTTTTAATTATAGAAAATCGACCCCAGGACTTACTCTTTGGAACCCTAGCACTTATTCTTCGTTTCTTTTTCTTTCTTAAAACGCTAAGCTACGGGGACGTGTATATATATACATACATATATATATATATATATATATATATATATATTATATATATATATATTAGGCGTAGGAGTGACTGTGTGACAAGAAGTTTGCTGCCTGGTCACTAGGTCAACTAGATTTGGACGATGGAACTGAAAAAGCCCGTCGTATATACGTGTTTGTGGGCCGGAGGGGGCTAGCTTCGTGCTTGTCCCAGACAACCGCTTGTTGACTTCCTTTCCATCCCTGCACATTAGAAGTTCGACGAAATTAACCGATAGAATATGTCGAATGACTGAGACAAGTAAATGTTTTTTTTAGATATATCGTAGTAATATCTAATGTAGTTGTGGTTTACGACCAGTCAGGACGTTACCATTGGTTTCACACTTTTTATACTCTTAGCAATATAGACGTCTCCCACTGCTAAGAACGTAAAAGGCGCGAAAGCAATGGTGACTCCCTGACAGGCCATACCAGCCACATAGTTTCGGGTTCATTCACACTGCGTGGCACCTTACAACCTAGGGTTGGATTCAAAATTCTACCAGGACACCTGATGAAGGCTGGAGAGTAAATCAGCCGAAATTTTGTGGTAGCAACAAACAAGATGAGGACAAATATCCGTCCAATGTAAAAAATGTAAATATTGTACAGAATTCCTCATCTCTAAAATATAGAACAATTTATGATTGTTTCAAAAATTCCATGTTGACTTAATCTTGCATTGTTTTTAAACGACTCCACAATTAATGATGTAGTCATATCCGTTGTACAGATACCCCGTTCATAGAAATGATCCCTCGCAACTCTCTACAAAAAATAATATGCTGAAGTGTTTGTCTACCGCTGAAATATAGGACATTAATCAATGTTTATAGTGGACGGCACAGCGGTCACGTTTATAAACATGATTGAAGTTAAGTCAAAATGAATTTGTAGAAATAATTGTAAACTATGAAACAAAAATAATAACGCGAACTCCACTTTTCAGTGCTTATTACTTCTGTAACCTCTCAGAGGAAACATGACTCCTCCTTCACTCCTCTCCACCCTTCATTTATGGTTTGAGAATAATTCTATAATTGTTGTAAACTGGAATGGAACTTACTCTCTTTCTGCTCACATCCATTCACCATTTAATGCTACTTGCTTTGCATCTTTTAGAGAGATAGATTAGATATAACTAGCAGTATCGCCCGGCGTTGCTCGTGTTTGTAAGGGAAATAACTATATAAGCATTTTTAGAAAGTTATAGCCAAAAAATAGCCAAAAAAATGCATTAAAAATGGAAAAAAATAATGGTAAATTTTTTTTAAATCGTTGTCTCATCGTAGACATTTTTAGAGAGTTACTTCCCTTATACAATAGCAAAAAGAAATGCATTAAAATGGAAAAAAATGATGGTAAATATTTTTTTAAATCGTAGACTCATCGTAGACGCGCGCTAATACCCAGAAGGGCTCGATATGAATCACGACTATAAGATACCCGGTTTTGGTTAAACTGCACCGCAAAATGTGGGAGTAGTTAGGAATCTAAATCGTAGGAGACAGACACACAACCTCTCTTCTATATATAAAGATAAACTCAAAGAGCAACTAGAAAGTGAAAGTAGTATCTAACTTAGGATGTCTCATAGATAGTGGTGGCAATGGTGACGGAGGTGGTAGATGTGGTTATCATGGCAGTGGTGGTGGTGGTGTAGTGGTGACAGTGGATGTGTATGATGGCAGCAATTATAGTGTTGGTGTTTTTGTAGAGGTGGTGGTGGTGGTGGCGGCGGCAGTGGATGATAATGATAATGATGATGATAGTAGTAGTAGCATTGATTATGTTAGGATATCTCATGGATGGTAGTGTTGAAGACATTGCAGAGTGTAGTGGTGGTGAGATTGGTGATTTTGAATATGATGCTTGTATAGATCTTGGGGTTGTGGTTGCAGAAGATGGTTGTGGTGGCGGCATTGGAGGTTGTAGTAATGGTTGTAGTGGTGGTTGTGAAGATGATTCTGATATTGATAGTCTTTACATTGAGGTGGTGGCAGAGTCAGAGTAAATAATAAGGGCCCAGTTAACACAAGATTCTTAAATTTCGGAGATCATAAGATAGAGAGCAAGAAGTTAAAAGTTCCAATACTGGCCCAAAACCTACACCCCAGATTCTTCAACTGTTTTATAAGAAAGGGGTTAATGGCAGGATAGGGATTCAGCTTTAAAATAAATTGTATAACAAAAAATACATAAATAAATTACTGCTCCAACGATGTAATTTTAGTATGTGTGTATGTATGTATGTGTGTGTGTGTGTGTGTGTGTAAGCAATGCAAACAATGGAAAATAATTTAAACACTCATTTTCTGATGTCTAAGGATGGATATTTATGCGTATGAATCTTTTTCTTTTTATTTTCTTTCAAATATAATTCTAGGGAACTGAAAAAGCTGTGTACGATGCCAAGCGAATTTAGCTATTTACGATGAGCGGATGTTTACGTTACAAACGAATCTCTAGGTCTGTTTACATGTTTACGTTAACTACGTGACAAAATAGCTGTTTACGTCACAGTAACAATATTTTGAGAGGCAGTAAATAATATGAGGTCGAAAGAAAGAATAGCATTGGTTAAAATTCGAATTATTAAACAACGTTAACCTTAGAAATTACAATTCCGTTTTCATTTGGGTTTACAATTATGTTTTCTTTTGACACATTCTACCAGTATACGAAGTTTCAAATTGTTTAGTTAACTAGGAAAATCTGGCCTTCAAACTGAAAAGATCCAAAAATAAATAAATACTACAAGTCATTTACCGTACCATTAGATGACCACTGAGTGTCAGAAAGGTAGATTTCTGCCAATGACACAATCATTAGTCTATAGGAAAGAGAAGTAAATCTATTGCGGTGACATCAGTACATTACAGGTATATTATATCTACCACAAAGAATAGCAATCAGAATCAATCTTGGCTCGATTTGAGCCTCGCAAATAAAGGACGTAACTAAAACACCAGAAGGCATTATTCATTTAATCTGCCACTCTTACCATTGCGCCAATTCTCCTATTATGCTTCCATCCAGTTTTGGAAATATTTACAGTTATTATTATCATTGTCTGGGGACATTTATGATTTCGTTTCCCCGGCTCCGTAGCGCTAGTAAAACCACCGTAATTACTAATTTCGTTACATACTCCATTGGTTTCTGTCAATACACTTTTGACCTCTCTTCTATTGTTTCGCCTCTAATGCATCTCACTTGCCTTTGTGTCTCATCACAATGGCGCTGACATCTCTGACATGCTGGACAACTCCGTAAATAATCTGCTTACTTACTTATCACATTCACGCTCCCTTTGCTAACTCGCTATCTGTTTACTCTTTTCATTTCCATTTTCAATATGTCGCCTATACACACCACACTAACGCTCACCCACACACTCACACAAACACACAACTCCCATTTTTCCTACTCCCCATCTACCACTTTCTCTCACTTCAAGCAATCTTTCACTTCAATCAGTCTCCCTCTCTCTCTCTTTTCCCCTCTCTCCCTCTCCCCCCTCTCTCTCATTTGTCCCTGATCGTCATCCACTCCCTTCCTCCTATGCTCCTCATATCACATGTTCTTTCTTTCATTCTTTCATTATGCCTCTTTCTCTGTAATCATATCAGCCCTCAGGCTCGTTTTTAACTTTTTCTCTGTCGCCACTCGACAGCCACTTCGCAGCTTGCCTAGATTTCATCGCTCTGTGAACACATCCATTCATATACGCATACATACACATATGCATCTACATACATATATATGCATACATTCGCTCCTACACACATGACCATGCATACAGAAAGAATCGAAGATTTATTATAAATAATACTAATATATAAATATTTATATACAAACACACACATACGCACACGCATGCACGCACGAATACTGATACACTGACACATCGTGAGAAAATATATGCGGTTGTGAAGTAATACACATATACATACATACATATACATACATATACATACATATATATATATATATATACATACATATGTGTATGTATAAAAATCTATATCTACATATATAATATATATACATACATACATATATATGCATATATACACACATACATACATATATATATATATTGTTGTATATATATATATATGTATATATACATAATAAGTATGTATACATAAATATGTGTATATATATTATATGTATGTACCCATACGTATATTAATATATTAATATATCTATGTATATATATATATATGTGTGTGTGTGTGTGTATGTATGTGTGTATATGTGTATGTTTGTATGCATTATGTGTAGGTGCACTCAAACAAATGTATATGCGTCTACGAATGGATAGGTGTAACCATGTATGTGTGAGTGTGTACACGCGCGCGTGTAGTGTACGTGAGTGTGAGTGTGTGCGTGTGCGCGTGCGCGACGTGTGTGTGTGTGGCTGTGTGTGCGCAGTGTATTTACAGATACAAATGCAATCACTTAAATTTAATAATAACCTTTACATCTAATAGCCTCTGGCATGGAAGTCAATTTCTTTGTCACGTCTCTTCTAACTTTCTCTATATCAGTGGCGTCCCTATAAATACCATAGGTTATCGCCCTCTATTCAATATCTCTTTATCATACACACACCGCCATTTTGTTATTCATGTTGTCGTTATTGATGTTATTATTATTATTATTATTATTATTATTATTATTATATTATTATTATTATTAATATCATCATCGTCATCATCTTCATCGTCGTCATCATCATCATCATCATCATCATCACAATCATCATCATTATCATCATCATCGTCATCAACAGCAGCATTTTCTTCAGTATTTATCGTTGCTATTAACATTATTATCAGCATTATAATTTTTATTTGCCATTATTATTGCCATTCTTATTATCAATCTGCATTTATTATTATTATTATTATTATTATTATTATTATTATTATTATTATTATTATTATTATTATTATCATTATTATTATTATTATTATTATTATTATTATTGTTATTATTCTTCTTCTTCTTCTTCTTCTTATTATTATTATTATTATTATTATTATTATTTTGATTATTATTATTATTTTGATTATTATTATTATTATTATTATTATTATTATTATTATTAATATTTGATATTGTTATTATCATTATTATTTATTATTATTATCATCATCGTCATCATTATTAATATTATTATCATTATTATTATCAGCAATAGTTTTATCGTTTACTATAATGTTCATGTTGTTAATATTATTATTTTTATCAATAAAATTCGTCTCCTTCCTATTCTTCATCTTCATCATCGTTTTCTTCATCATCTTATTATTATTATTATTATTATTATTATTATTATTATTATGATTATTATTGTTATCATCATCATCAATATAATTCTTATTATATTTTTTATTATTATCTTGATTATTATTACCAATTTTATTTTTATTTTCATCATATACTTTCTTGTTTTCCATTTCTTTCCCATTATATTTTTCACGTTGATATTATTATATTATTTATTTATTTATTTTTCTTATTCTATTTATTTATTTATTTATTTATTTGTCAGTGTGTAAATAATATTCGATATAACATTCTTTCCCTACCATTTCGAGAAGCAGTCGACATAATAGATCATTATGGAACGACTGAATGCTTATTAATTCCTGGCTCGCGGAATATATAACATTTTAGCCAAAACATGGTTATTATCAAGCATCGTATCATTCTTAAGCGAAAATATACATTATATTTATAGCTTTTTATCTAACAATGCTACAACACCACCGTTACTTCTCTCCCCGCACCCGTCCCGTATATGGTATACGTATACATATATGTTTGTGGATATATGTACACACATACACACGCACACATACATATATTATATATTTATATATATAATATATATATATATATATTATATATATATATATTTACGTATGTATGTATGTATGCATGCATGTATGTGTGTATGTATGTATATATATATATTTATATTTATATATATATATATGTGTGTGTATATAGGTATATATATATATATAAAGAGAGAGTCAAGCAGACAGAGACAGAGAAATATATATATAAATATATGCATATACATATATAAGTATATATATATATCCGTACTTTCTTATCTATGTATGCAGTTTGTAAGCACGCATGCACCACACACAGACACACACAACACACACACACATATATATGTATATATATATATATATATATATATATATATATATATATGTTTCTATATATGCATTCATATATGTATTTATATATGCAGGTAACATACACCAAAAGAACACTACACATATAGATAAGTCCTGCATAAAATATATAAAATGGCTGGCAATACCGATCAGAACACTACACTGGCATTGCAGCCATGTTTTTTCCCCCTGCCAAGTGACATTTACGGTTTTGGCAAATAACAGTAGCAACGATGCTGATTATTGAAATCTTTATTTTCTTTCTTGTCTATTCACAGCTTTAATATCATATTGAATTGAACTACAAAAATGTAATAACAAAACATAAATGGAAAGTATGCATGATATATGTATGTATGTATGTATGTATGTATGTATGTATGTATGAGTGTATGGATATCCCTATATATTTAAAAAAAAACTATATTTATATTGTATCGATACACACAAACACGCGCGCACGCACACACACACACACACACACACACACACAACACACACACACCACATATATAATATATATATTATATATATATTATATATATATATATATTGTACATGTCACACATGTATTTTATATAATATAACGATGAAACAAAATTTGATATGAAAAAAAACCTATTTGTTATTGATTAAATTTATAATAATACAATCACGCTAACCGCAGCGCCGCAGGTAATGTGTAAGTGTATATATACATACATATATATATATATATATATATATATATATATATATATATAATATATATATATAATATATATATATATATATATATATATATATATATTATATATATATAATATAATATATATGTATATGTGTGTGTGTATATATATATATATATATATATATATTATATATATATATATATATCATATATATATATTATGTATATAGTGTGTGGTGTGTGTTTATATATATATATATTATATAAACACACCACACACATATATGTTCATATGTAACGCCCATCTATATAAACATGCGCGTGTGTGTGTGTTTGACTGTCTGACTATTTATGTGGGACATTGTGTATGGATATATATGTATATATTCATTTGCAACAATGATATACTACTATACACAACAAGTTCTTTTTATTGGCGGTTTTCAGTTTGTTTGCAAATTGTAGCAGGTTCTGTACTACAAGCGAGAAACCTTCATAGGTCCTTTACATGCTTTCCAAGTACAAAGACGGCAGATCGACAGAGTTCCTCGAACCTGAACTAGAATGCCTACGTTCCCTACGCTCACGATTTTTATTTTACTGGATCCATTCTTTTACTGGATCCATTCCCTCTCTTCTTTCCTGTCACTGTTTCTTTCTACGTTAACATGATATGTGTCCGTGGAATGCTCAGCCGCTTCTACGTTTATATCACAAGTCATACGAACAAGAGAAAGTTCGTTGTTGGTTTCTAAGAATAATCTACCACTGGAGAGATGTTTGGTAGAATCGGTTAGTCAACTTAGCGAACGCCATAAGCTATTTAGTATGCGGGTGTGAATAGATGTGCATACTAACCTCTCTGATACCCCATAATGCATACTCTCTGATACACCCCAAAATCATTCATGCATAAAGGGGAAGTCTACATAATACAACATGGCTACTCTTCTTCTGTTCTCTCAGTTCAGTTCAGCCTTTCTGGCTAATACCGACGAGGTTGAGTACAACTATTCTCTCTCGACCTTGTACTTCAAATATTTCTGAGATGTATAAAAAATCCATTTTATTTTGCTGTCAAAAGGCTGTAATATATATACAAATTATATATATAACATGTAATTGACAATTGCGACAACCAATAATTAACGCAACCAATTCCCAATAATATATTTGTTTTATCCTTTTCTGCCAAATTTTCCCAAATATTCTCATCACACTATTGAACTTCTCTGTTACCAAACACTAATATTTATACATGTAATGTGACAATTATGTATAAAAAACTTTTTGAATTCATAATATCCAATGTGACAATTATGTAAAAAACTTTTTTGAATGCATAATATTCAATGTGACAATTATGTAAAAAACTTTTTTTGAACCCATATTATTCATGTTTCCTTAAATGTAACTTTGACAATCTTTACCAAAGAGTGAAACCGTTTAAGTAAATAAACATCGTTTAAATTGCATTTTCAAACCTTTTTTCTTATATAATCCCACTCGTGCGATACCCCACAACTCAACTTTTTAATAATATATATATATATATATATATTATATATATATATATGTATAACACAAACACATTTGGTTTTCATATTATATATATTATATATATATATACGCCTGGGCATTTTCCTTCGCCTGTCATTTCCTTTCGCCTCTTTCTGACGAAGACCTATTCCTGAAACGTCAAAAACATACACTTTTTACTACCTCTAATGAACGCGAAGCTCATGCATTTCATGTGTATGTTATTTTGTTGTTTTGTTCTTTGTTAATTTTAATGTTCGTTTTACTTTATATACATATGTATATATATATATTATATATATATATATATATATATATATCTATATATATATACAAACACACGCACACATCTATATATATGTATAAATTTAGGTAGTTGTATACATACACACACACACGTACATACATACATACATACATACATACATACATACATACATACATACATACATGCGTGTTTCCACGTGAGTGTGTGTTTCTGTGTATGTATATGCAAGGGTAAATTTATGCACCACGAATCCATACGAGAGGTCCGCTCATGGTAAATAACGCAGTAATCTCTGTTCTAATACAACTTCCAGTTTCTATTGGAGATAAATATTATCTCTTCTGATATTAAAACTGTTTCATTTGCTAATATTCAGGTCGTTACCGTGGTAGATCTCAAGTTTGAACCACACTTTTTAAAGGACCCTGAATGAATGTGCACAGGAAATTATGCGCGGTTATATGTGCAACTAAACATAATCTATCCAGTGGAAACAAGTGTAGGCCAATTTACGCAACAAATTGTGTTGTATGACAAATGGTATAATCTAAAGAGAAATTTTATGATGTACCACTCTCTGTATTCTTTATAATTATTTGAAACTAGATTAAAAGCCGCTGTCCGTGTTGACTTTTAAGATAGCTCTTGCGAAGGGCTTATTGGGCCTGCTGCGCAAAACTAAAGGGAGCTAAATAGCATGACTATTATACGTCTGTAACGACTAAATGCTCCAGTGATTTTGGTCAGAGGTTAAGGACGATTGAGAAGCAATTCTGTACTGCAATCATTCTATTGTTCCAATCCCAAGTTGATATCCATTATTAACGAAGCGAATGTCATCTTCTCCTTGATATCTGACGTCATCTGGAAACTGCCAACAAATATGGTGTCTAGCAGACAAGAAATAGCAATCCAAATGCTTTTAAATCAGACCCCAATGCTGGATGTTGAAGAACCAAATAAAGAGCAGATTTTTTAATCCTGCAATCATCCTGATTCCAGAACAATATATATGTCTATGTAGAGACAATATAGACTGAGATACAGGGGCTCCAGAAAGACAGAATTTCACGTTCATTATTATTATTATTATTATTATTATTATTATTATTATTATTATTATTATCATCATCATCATCATCATCATCATCATCATCATCACCATCACCACCACCACCATCACCACCACCACCACCACCACCACCATCATCATCATCATCATCATCATCATCATCATCATCATCATCATCATCATCATCATTATTATTATTATTGTTATTGTTATTGTTATTAATATTATTATTATTATTATTATTATTATTGTTACTATTATTATTATTGTTATTATTGTTATTATTATTAATATTATTGAGTGAGAGAGCAACAATTGCCATCAAAGTGACACTGAGATAAAATATACGAAGCCCAGGATACCCCTCATAACTACCCGTCTTATAAGAGTATACCAGGCACATGCATCACAACCATATGTGAGCGACATGGTGATCTTATATGAAAATAAACAGTGCATGACTGCAGGTGGGGCCTAGTCAGAATTTTCTTCAGTTTGACTAGCCTATCCCGCTCAAATTGTCACTGGAGAAGGGTTGTTTGAGGATATTGAACGAAATACCCATGTTTCTCGAAGTGAATTATTCAAACCCCAAGGAATTCCTCTCAGCACATGGCTATGATACTCCCCTACTACTTCTGCTCGTGATCAGAGATGCACATATCGTCCGTCCTTATATTCTGAGGTGAAATTTCGCCGAGGTCGACTTTGCCTTTTATCCTTGAGAGGTCGATAAATTAAGTACCAGTTGCGTACTGGAGTCGATGTAATCGACTTAATCTCTTCCCCCAGCAGAAACGATTATTATTATTGTTATTTTATATTATTATATTATTATTATTATTATTATTATTATTATTATTATTATTATTATTATTATTATTATTTCTGTTTGTCACAGGTTTTGTGGGGGCTCCTGAAGTCTTACATACGTAGCGAGCTAGCTACCTGAGCTTACTGTACAATACTATCCATTCTTTTCAGCTGTCTTATACTTTCCTGATTATTCCGGCCGTGCCAAGGAGGCAAAACTTTTGTAACAGTTCTACTGTGCACTCTGCTCCAATTTCTTTGATGGCCTTCTGATATTGTTCCAAAGGACCTAACAATAATTGGCTCTATCTTCACCTTCATTTTCCATAGCCGGGATATTTCGTACTTAAGTAGGTTGTATCTATCTATCTTTCTGCCTCCCTTCTTTACTGTTCGTGAGTCAAAGAGTCAACATCAACTATATAGCATTTGTGGTGCACCTTGTCCACCACCTCTAGGTCGGGTCAGTCGTGCTCTTGACCTGATCTGTTTGGATTAGAAAATCCCAGAGAATTTTTCTAGTCTCTGACTCCGCCACTCTCTGCGGTTTGTTTTCGTACCACATCTTGTCACTCTGTAGCCCCTACTTTTCGCAGTTTTCAATGTAGCACTTTCGCTACCTGATCGTTGTGTTATCATCATCATCATCATCATCATGATTATTATTATTATCATTATCATTATTATTATCATTATTATTATTATTATTATTATTATTATTATTATTATTATTATTATTATTATTATTATTATATTATTATATACACGCGCGCACACACACATGTTCGTTATTAATAGTCGAGGGTCAGGCGTTTTGTACATTGGCACTTATCAGATCATCTATGTACAGGTAATAAACGTACTTCCATGGTTCGGTAAATAAATTCTGAAATTATAAAAAAGACAATTACAATGACACGTGGATGATACATATTTTTCAGATAGTTTGCCTCTGACGCCGCTCAATAAAAAAATAAATGAGAAAAATTTCAAGATACGTATTCATACATATGCACTCCTAAATGAAAGTACCGTGAATGTGTAGG
>NC_043002.1:28829662-28837162 GCF_006345805.1 Octopus sinensis | reverse complement strand
ATTCCTGAGCGCCATACTAATACAATTGTTTGTTTGTATTCCACCTGCCTTCGTCTTTTGTTTATTTTCATAAAGCTTCCCGTTATATATATATATATATAATATATATATATATATATATATATATATATATTACACACGCACTTATACGTACATATGTAAATATACAGTTGCATGCATACACAAGTTGCGTTGCAGAAGTTTTGAGAATTGTTCAGCCAATTGTACCTAGAAGCATCAGCAGTGATACACAAGGAAATCTCAGAGACAACTGGATCTGTTTATGATTCAAATTTCTTTATTCCTTTCCACAAAATTAGCCTTCTCCTCTATAACCTAATGTGCCCTTACTCTCAGTCATAACCAACGCCAGTCTCAGTAATATGTTCGACCCAGATCAGACAGAAAACCTTTACACATCATTACTGACTTTAGGGCTACAATGGACTGACAGAAATAGTGTGAAAACAAAAATGAAAAATAAAGGCAAATGGAAAAAAATGCAAGAAGGAAAGAAAGAATAAAAGAAAGAAAGAAAGAAGACAATGAAAAGAAGAAAAAGGAAAAGGAACGCAGAAATAACAAGTAAAGGTACGTAATTGTCAATTATTTACTGAAGAAACGACCTGAAAGTCTTTCATTAAAACTGTATGCTGTCAACAACACATTGATTTACTCACTTATTATCATCATCCTCGTCGTTTCCTCGTCATCGTTATCGACGTCGTCATAACCAGTCATTGTCATTATCGTCGCCATCATCATCATCATCATCATTATCATCTTTATCATAATCATCACCATCATCATCATCATCGTCGCCGTCACTTCAGTAATAGGATCATCATGATCATAATGAAACTCTTCTGCTGTTGTTGTTGTTGTTGTTATTGTTGTTAATGAGAATGATGATGATGATGTCCACGACGATGAGGGCGACGACGACGGCGATGACGACGATGACGACGACGACGACAATGACGACGACGACGAGATGATGATGATGATGATGATGATGATGATGATGATGATGATGATGATGATGATGATGATGATGACGATGATGATGATGATGATGATGATGATGATGATGATGATGATACTTGTGCTGCTACTATTTCTGTCCGTCGATTCGACAACGATGTCATCTTTCTTCATATTCCGTTCCAACACATTTCAGGATACGACACAGAACCACCAGTTGAAAGACAAGCTCTAAATGGGTAAAGAACCACAACTTTAGTTTCCCTTGATAAATTTCACAGTGACTAAAGGCTGCACTTCATTTCCCCAATTATTTGACGCTTCCGGTTTCAAGCAAGAACTCACCGTCTAGAATTACTCATCTTTTTCAACCCTCCTCAGGGCCACTACTTTGATGACAGACACCCTAATGTTAGTTCATAATACAGTACAATTTCGTGAGATGAGACGTTGCCGTACAGAATTCATGCCCACTGCAGCTTAGACTGCTCCTTTTGAACATAGCTTCGACACTAAAGTACTCTCACAATATTTGAACTCAGAGTATAGAACCAGGACAAATACCGCAAGACGTTAAGTCTGAGGTACTAATAATAATGCCATTTTATTGCTCTTATACTAAAAGTTTCGAAATTTATCTCACGACAAGATATTAGGTGAGTAGCGTTACAGTTGAGTACTTTAAGCTTGTGAGTTTACCATTACATGAAGAGGAATGGTAAACGCCAAACATTATATGAATAGCATTTTTCTTCCGTGCGTAAATAACTAGAAGAAATATCGAAAGACATTTTCCCGACATTCTGCCGATCTACCCCCTTAATCATTCTTTCTGTTATAGATACAAGGCCTAAAATTTTGAGGCAAGGATTCCGCCGAAGTCGAATTTGCCTTCCATCCTTTCGGGATCGGTAAAATAAATACCAGTTGACCACTGAGGTAAATGTAATCGACTTACTCACTCTCCCGAACTAAAATTTGAAACCCGGTGCTAATATTTGAAACCATTATTATTATTATTATTATTATTATTGTTGTTGTTGTTGTTGTTGTTATTACTATTATTATTATTGTTGTTGTTGTTATTATTATTACTACTATTATTATCATTATTATTATTATTATTATTATTATTATTATTATTATTATTAGTAGTAGTAGTAGTAGTAGTAGTAGTAGTAGTAGTAGTAGTAGTAGTAGTAGTAGTAGTAGTAGTAGTAGTAGTATGAAGGCGGTAAGCTAGCAGAATCGTCAGCACACTGAACAAAATGCTTTGTGATATTTCGCCCGTCACTACGTTCTATGTTCAAATTCATCCGAGGTTGACATTGCATTTCACCCTTTCGATAAATTAAGTACTAGTGAATAACCGGGATCGATGTAATCGACTAGTCCCCTAATTTCAAGCCTTGTACCTTTAGTAGAAAGGATACTTCTTCTTCTTCTTCTTCTTCTTCTTCTTCTTCTTCTTCTTCTTCTTCTTCTTCTTCTTCTTCTTCTTCTTCTTCTTCTTCTTCTTCTTCTTCTTCTTCTTGCTGTTGTTTTGATTATTATTGATCTGTATCAAAGGTGGAGAGCTGACAGAAAGGTTAGTACGCCAGGCGAAATGCTTAGCGGTATTTCATCTGCCGTTACGTTCTGAGTTCAAATTCCGCCGAGGTCGACTTTTCTTTCATCCTTTCGGGGTCGATTAATTAAGTACCAGTTACGCACTGGGGTCGATGTAATCGACTTAATACCTATGTCTGTCCTTGTTTGTCCCCTCTGTGTTTAGCCCCTTGTGGGTAATAAAGAAATAGGTATTTCATCTGCCGTTACTTTCTGAGTTGAAATTCCGCCGAGGTCGACTCTGCGTTTAGCCCCTTGTGAGTAGTAAAGAAATAAGTATTTCGTCTGTCTCTTCACTCTGAGTTCAAATTCCGCCGAAGTCGACGTTGTCTTTCTTCCTTTCTGGGTCAATAAATTAAGTACCAGTTGCGTACTGGAGTCGATCTAATCGACTAGACCCTTCCCCCAAAATTTCACGTCTAGTGCCTATAGAAGGAAGGATTATTGCTTTGTACTAAATTCTTCCTTTTACTACTTTAACCATCTTTTGCTCTGAGTAGTTACTAATAATAGCTAATAACCCGTCAGAGTTGTATCTCGAAATGCGCTCTGGGTCCAAGTGGCATTAGATGTATTATTCTACAACTACTGAGACCAGCTCAATGTCCTGTAACGCACTCTCAGAACAATTGTGGATGACCACCTTTCATTGTATATGGAGGAGATAGATTATAACTCTCTGCTATACAGACAGACAGACAGATAGATAGAAAGATAGATATGTTTCTTTATTAGCCACACAGGGCTGCATACAGATAGAACAAATTACAAGGTAGAGCTTTTCTTTTGGGGGTAAAAAAAAAAGGGAGTGGTGGTTTTCGATCAAAAGGGATCGTAAAAGGAAAGAAAGAGGACAAAAAAAGGGAGGGGTTAAAAAAAGGGGGGGGAGCAAAAAAAAATGAATAATAGTGATCGTTATCACAGAAATGTCAATATGAAGTGTAAAGGGGAGGACAGGTGAGGTTTACTCGTGGAAAGAAAAGCCTACAGAAAAGACAACGGTAACCTCGGTCAATAAAGTCACATGTTATATTTCTTTTTTTTTTTTGCAAATAAGCAACTCTCTGTATTAATTTTTACGGTTCATAGAATCATAGTCAAGGTGGCTTCGTCATTCATACGTGCCATCCTTGCTACATTCACCCATCTTTTTTTAAAACATTCACTAGACAAAACTTGCCTCTCTACTCTCACTTTTTTCTTCAAGTGATACTTGAAGAAGTTGATGAGACTGACCAGAGAGGAAAGTGTTTGTCTCTAATCCTTTCAGGCGCGTCCACCAGATACATTCTTTCGCCATAGCCACAAGTATGATAAAAATAGCTCTTCCTTCCCGTTTGAAGGAAGGAGGCGTGACGATATTAACGATAGACTCGGCTGATAAACCGACTCGTCCCACACGTGACAGCAGTCGTTCGACATAAGCCCACAGGTCGGAAATTGCTGGACACTGCACGATTGCGTGCAGAGCGTTGTCGTCGCTCTGCTCGCATCTCGGGCAGGTCGGCCCCGTGTTTCTCGAGCCATGCCTATAGAGCTTATCCCGAACGGGTAGCGCTTCTCGGTAGCACCGCCAGGCCAGGATCTCTGGAAGTTGTCCATAGGTCCGGGCCGAAAGTCGTTTGAAACAGGCGGGTCAGGTATTCTCGTCGACGCCCAGGTTTGCCCCGAGCTCGTCGTCGTACCTCCCCTACACTAATCCCCTATAGAATGCTTTGGTTGTGTTGAAGTCACTCAAGGTCGACCCGGGACGGCAGAGTTGCTTGAGAGCAACGCGACACTCGCGGTGCCATTCGCCCTTCCTCGGCCTCTTTTTGATCCACGACTGTAGTTCGGTCATGGAGACGAGTTGCGGGAATGCGTGCCTCACAAACGGCGACCACACCTGTTCACCGTCGTCTACATAGAGCCGGAGATGTCGCAGTCTCAGCGCGTGTCTGCGCATCATCAACCACGGCATGCCCAGCCCTCCTTTTAACGGGTGTTGACAGCAAATGGATCGCCTGACCATCGGGACGCATCCTTTCCACAAGAAGCGGAAGAGGATGCGTTCTAGTTTGGTGATGGTAGGGTCGGGACAAGGTACGACGGTCAGGCGGTAGTAGATGATGGACGCGATGTACGCGTTCACCACCTCCGCCCGACCTTTTAGGGATAGTTTCCTCTCGGCCCATTGCTGGGCGAGAGTGACCACCCTCCTCGTTATCTCGTTCCAGTTCTTCTCCATTTGGAGGTCCGGACCGAACCAGACCCCGAGCAACTCAACCGGGCCGTCTGTCCAGCGTCCCACGACGGAGGTACTGGTGGACGGCATGGGCTTGCTTCTCCAGGTGCCGAGCTGCAAGCCCACTGACTTTTCCCGGTTGATTTTTGCTCCTGTCACCGCTTCGTAGTCTTTCAGTGTCTCGCCGACCCGCTCGATGTGCTCGTGGCTTGACACTATGACGGTGACGTCGTCCGCGTATGCAGACACGCTCGTCCCGCATCCCAATTCTCGCGGGATGCCCCTTAGAGTCGCCAGCTTCCGCAGTAGTGGCTCAAGAGTCAATACGTATAGAAGCGCCGAGAGGGGGCATCCCTGACGGACCGAACGTGCAATGTCGAAAGGTCTCGATAGATGTCCATTTACGCGAATTACCGAACGGATGCCTCTGTACAAGGCAGCTATCCAGCCGCGGAAGACGGGACCGAAACCAGCCGCTCTCAGGACTGCCTCCAAGTATCGATGGTCTACCCTATCAAAGGCTTTCGATTGATCCAAGTTGATCAGGGCCCCGCCCATGCCAGGTTCGTTAACTACCCTGTCTATGATGTAGCGCATCAGATGGAGGTTGTCATGGATGCTCCGGCCCGGCACGGCGCACGTTTGTGCGTTGTCGACCAGTTTCTCGATGACAAGCGCCAACCTCTTGGCTAACACCTTTGTCAAAATTTTCAGGTCTGCATTGAGCAGCGTGATTGGTCTAAAGTTATCTATAATGTTTCCCTTGTTTGGATCTTTCTTCAGCAGAGTTACAGCTCCTTGACTCACAAAACCGGGTATGCTCCCGTTTTGCTGCCAGTTGCAGCATACCGCTGCCAAGACGTCTCCAAACAAGTCTGGCATACAATTGTAAAACTCGTAGGGTAGACCATCCAAACCCGGTGATTTGTCCCTCGAGCATTCTGCTATCGCTTCCTGCACTTCCGCCGCCGTGATGGCACCTTCGCAGCACCCTGCCTTTCTTGTCGAGAGTCGTGGCAGGCTATGTAGGTAGGCACTGAAGTCCACCCTACGTTCTTGCCCTCCACTCGTCCCGAACAGTCGGGCAAAATGCTGCTGAAAGGCCTCACACATTTTACTTGGCTCGAGCAATTCGCGCCCCTGTTCATCTACCAGTGACAGAATGGTGGCTTTGTTGCCCCGTTGCGCCTCTGCCGACCGGGCCTCTCTCGCGGCTCCAACACCTTCGTTCCTTAGAGCACGCATCCTAGCTCTGACAGCACATCCTTCGTGTTTGGCATTGAAGTGTTGGTCGACGGCCAACCTCGCCGCCAAAACGTCGGATGCGATGCCGCTTCTAATTGCCTCTTCTAGCTTCTTAACTAGCTCACCCTCTACTCTATTTCTATCTATGGCTAGTGCTTTGCTGTACCTAATCGCTTCTGCTTTTACTGCTCTCTTGAGGGCAAACCACCATTTGTTGTTGATGATGGCTCCCGTCAAAGCCCTCTTTACTAGTGTGCTAATCCGGTCTCTGAAAACTTGTCTGGACGGGAATGATGCGTTCAGTTTCCAGTACCCAGGACCCTGTCTATGTGCCTTATCTAAGTCTAGCGTACACGTCACTAATTTGTGATCCGTGTAGCTGACTGTGTGGAATTGTGGACATCCTAAGTTATCCTTGTCTACTGTCCTACACAGTATCCTATCTAGATACGATCTCGACGACTCACTGCGGTTGCTCCATGTCCACGTTGGTGCATTTGGGTGGTCGAGTCGGTACCTGTCAGACAGTTGGAATCGTCTGAGCAGGTCTCTGAGGCATTTACATCACCTTCTGTTTTTGTCTCTACCCACGTAGTCTACATGCGTGTCCAAGGTAGCATTCCAATCCCCCACTAAGAGTAAAGGACGAGACGTTCCCAAGAATACTTCTAGACGTCGAAAGAAATCCGCCCCTCCTGTTAAGGGCGGTGCGTAGACTGATACGAGTCGAAAAGCGCACCCATTGCTGCCGTCAACATCCAGAACGATCAGTCTACCCTCCGGGTCTACGAATGTCGTCTTGACTTCGAGATCCAGGCTCTTGTGAAAAAGTACCGCGGTACCACTACCGCCCATCCTCGGCAGACAGGGAGCGAAATAAATGTTAAACTGTCCGCCAAACATGGACTTTAGGGCCCGTGGCTCGTGGAGTCTGGTCTCACTTATAGATAGATAGATAGATAGATAGATAGATAGATAGATAGATAGATAGATAGATAGATGAATAGATAGATGGAAAGATGGATAAATAGGTATGTAGGTAGATAGGTAGGTAGGTAGGTAGGTAGGTAGGTAGGTAGGTAGGTAGATAAGCAGACAGACAGACAAACAGGCAGACAGACAGATAGATAGATAGATAGATAGATAGATAGATAGATAGATAGATAGATAGATAGATAGATAGATAGATAGATAGATAGATAGATAGATAGATAGATAGCTAGATAGATAGATAGATAGATGTTGAGGTGTTAAAAATAAGCCGATATACACTGTTCGATAAACAAATAGATGTGCCAGTATGTTTATTTATACATACATACACACACTCACACACATATATGCATGTATTTATACACACAACGAGAGAAAGAGACAGACAGACAAGCAGACAGATAGATAAGCAGATAGACAGATTGATAGATAGATAGATAGATAGA
>NC_043002.1:28817162-28824662 GCF_006345805.1 Octopus sinensis | reverse complement strand
ACATACACATTGTTATACATACATACATGCATACATACATACATACATACATATATATATGTGTATATGTATATATATACACATACGCACACACACACATACATATATATAAGTATGTATGTATGTATGTATGTATGTATGTATGTATGTATGTATGTATGTATGTATGTATGTATGCATGTAAGTGTATATATATATGTGTATGTGTTTGTGCATGTCTGTATGCCTCTGTGTTGGCTTTGGCTTGACTGTGTACATGAACGTGCGTGCGCGTGCATTCGTGTTGGATTGCAGGTATGTTTAAATCCGGTGCAGTCAGAAGACAAAATCCTGTGTGATTATAAATCATGTAATAATAATAATAATAATAATAATGATAATAATAATAATAATAATAATAATCATTATTATTATCATTATTATTATTATTATTATTATGAAGAAGAAGAAGAAGAAGAAGAAGAAGAAGAAGAAGAAGAAGAAGAAGAAGAAGAAGAAGAAGAAGAAGAAGAAGAAGAAGAAGAAGAAGAAGAAGAAGAAGAAGAAGAAGAAGAAGAAGAAGAAGAAGAAGAAGAAGCGTCGAACGTGGAAGACGAAATTGCTGCCTGGACAAAATAGCAGCAGGGAATTCTAAACATAGTTGTCTGTAAATGTTCAACATTATGTACAACAGTATGTGTATTATTTTATATGCAGTAATCCCTCGACTATCGCGGGTGTTACGTTCCAAAATACTCGCGATATGTGAAAATCTGTGAAGTAGCAACAGTACTGTACTGTACTGTATATTTTGTTTTATCATTTTCATAATTTGTGACTATATATTTTATAGTAAATGCAAAACAACACCACAGAGGAGTCGACGTAAGCTTAAATAATAAACTGAGATAGTTGAACCAGGATAGGTGAACCGCGATAGGTGAACTGCGATGTGCCAGGATATTACTGTGTAAGTGATTTTCAAAATATATTGTTGAAAACATACATGTATGTGAATTAGATCTGTATTTTGGAAAACAGAACTGTGCATAATGAAGTTTTCAAAGTAAAGAAAAATACGTGGAATGATACTAGTAAGCATAACATCAACTTTCAGCTCGTTTTTTATGAAGTTTGGTACTTTTTGCATTTTACGTACACCTCATATAGTTACTGCATACAAAATATACTATCTAAAGAACACACACTTGTTAGAATAGAGCATAAATTCTTGGGATAAATATGTGAAAATGGAGTTTTGAATAAATCCAAAGCGAAACGAAACTAACAAGTTTAAAATTTACATCTACGCTTTATATATATATATATATATATATATATATATATATATGCATGTATGCATGTATGTATGTATGTATGTATGTATGTATGTATATATGTATGTATGAATGTATGCATAGACATATGCAAAGAGAGAGAGAGAGAGAGAGACTGACAGACAGACAGACAGACAGACAGACAGACAGACTGACAGATAGACAGACAGACAGAAAGAGAAACCACTTTGCAGCAAAAGCACTAAACCAGGATCCATTAAATAATTCGGAGCGTAGTTTCATTCCGATCACGGTACGAATCTAATTCTACGTGATACAGAAACGGTATCCTCGTTGAAGTTTCACACTGAGCAGAAAGGTCAGTCTCTTGTCAGCGGGTGGACTAGAATCAAAACTAAAATTGGTATGAAAATATGAAGGCCAGATTGAAAGATATGTTTGGTAGGCTTCGCCCTTGTATCGTAGTCATATTTGTACCATAGTAAAAGCAAGTATACAGAACCGTAGAGACCAAACGTGATTGTATTTGGTTTAAGTTATATGAGAATTTGACTGTCCCGATGGGCACTGCATTATTTTTGAATTGTGGTCTCTGTCATGGTTACAGAAATAAAAGTAACGAGACTGAAGGATGACAGTAGAAAACGCAGCTGAAAAGAAGGGTCGCTTATAGCTTCCTGCCCACTGGAGATGGAAAGGTAGAGGAGGAGAGTGAAAGGTGGACAGCCGTGGAACCAGTAACCACCAGAAGACTCAGGAATTGCTATTTGCGGAACACAGCCAATACGACTACACAACGAAGGACGGAAGATATTAAAATAAATCAATTTGTTGTCACTAGAATGCAACGAGCACTATCCTCTCTCCATAACAATATCCAATCGTAAACAGCTATCGTCTAGTAACAATGAGGAGGAAATAGGGAACAAGAAAAGAGGAAAACTGTTGAATGTAGTAGATATGCTAAGCGTCAAGTAAAAATAACTGCCCCACTAAAGAAAGGAAAAGATGTACTCCAAAGGTAACGAATACCCTGCGAGCTTCACAGAACTTCGCGTAGTCAATAACGAATGGATGAATTATTTGAATGTACAGGATGAAGAAAAAAGAAAACAAAAGATAAAATGCAGAATGAATATTCTAACTCAAAGAAAAGAAAACGAAATTACGCAGGTAAATACGACGGACGCATTTTTATGTTGTACATAATTGTACTAATTAAATATGCATAATAATGCACTATTGAACAAATATAAATCGAAATAGACTTTTGAATAAACATAAAACAAGGGTTTTGGCTTCGGTTATGTAGGACGAGTAAACAGTTAAAAGTTAATATAATCGTATTCATTAATCTTCGAGCGGCGTCAAATACTATGTTATTTTAAATATATGTGAATTACAATGCGACTTAGATGCCCTTATTACCTACTTCAAAACTAATAGTGAAAAATGGACAGTGGGAACGATCAGCTTGAGCACCTAGATATGAAAGGCCGGAGGGGTATGGATACGGTAAGTGATCAGGGTTGTAAACAGCCCTTACGGAACCCTTGACATAAATTCCTAGCAACGAGTCTGTGGAATGCTTCTGTTTTCATATGCCTTTGTTATCTTTTTGTATAGAAAATTTTCAACATCAGAATATCAGAATGGAGTAAGTGGACCAAGAACACATACGGAAAGGAAGAGTGTCGCTGAAGAGGTCACAGATGTGTGATGAAAGATTTCCATCGAACACCGTCGGCCGGATATTATCACATTGAATAAGAGACACAAATACTGTTAGATCATTGATGTAGCCATACCAACTGACATGAATGTTGTGAGTAAAGAGGTTAAAAAAAATTATCAACAGTGAAGAAATGCTTTTGTTGACAGGGTTATTTGATTAATATTGAGTTTGGGTTAAACTGGGGTTATTAGATCCTCACTAATAATTTACAATGGGTTATTTTGAATTTTTGAAAAGAAATATTTTAATGATTGTTCTACCTTTCATTCGATAAATATGCTTTTTCTTTTTAGTTTTTTTTTTTTCTTTTGGCTAATATGATTTAGCTCATGCTCTTCGAAATATGTATTCATACGTATTTTTATGAGTATATCTTCGATGAACCTTTCTGATGAAAATTATACGTATATCATGCTAAACATTTGTTTTATATATATGAGACAAAAATTCTCCTGCAGAAAATGCCAATTTTTGCTAAAAAAAAAAACATAGTTGTATGCTTAGAAAGATTGACTTAGAAATATCGAAATATCTATGTGAACTTTCAAGAAATGTTTTTCTATGCTTTGCATTCTTCTAATGCGTGTATATTTTTTACCGTTATATCTACTTTCTGCTTTGTCTACGAGACTTAATGTTTATAAAACTATCCAGTACAGTTTATTGAAATCTATATCGAAATTTCGATTTTACAGCATTCAGCAGACTAAATCAATGTTTATGATCAATATTTGATGCTTGAAAAGTTGCTGAGATGACATTAAAATAATCAACATTTTCCATTGTCTAGGCCACTACGTTTTAAAATGTTTTCAAGGATTTTGTTTTAACTTTTTGGACTATTACATATTTGAAATGATTGTATAGACGTACAGTTCGCTCAATGATATTTTTCTCATTGCACGTCACAATCTGTTTGCATTTTTCATCTAAATATATTACGCTGTCGATACAAAATTATAGGAGATTTCTTCTGATTCAGAAGAGAAAAAATCAAATACTCACGACTCTTCAAGTACATTTGCAGGAAATCACTTCCCCAAACTCAATTTTAGTTAGTAAAATCAATGGCGTCCTCCAATCAGAAATTATATCAGAAATTCAACAATCCAAGTATCATACATTCATTGTTGTTGTTGAAAGCACCGATATTTCTGCTTGTAAAATGATATCCTGTAATTTAACTTTATTATACAAGTTTTTCTTACAAAGCTGAATCGATCATAAATGCGGATAAAAAGTTCCATAAAACCAAGACGCCATAAAAAATATGCTTAATGCAGATGTTAAATTTGTCAGGTTAGGAAAAAGAAAAGAAACAACGACTCAAATCAAATAAAGTATTTCTCGTCTAATCACCGAAGCCTCATAACGTAAACTTTAACAAGTAATGCTTCAGATAATATTCCAAATAATGAAAGAATTAGATAGTATTCTCGGCAGTATGTATATGCCAGAATACCATCAGTTCGAAAAGAGAATTTGTTTTTTTTAAATTGGTAAATTTAAAGAATGTTTAACATTATCATCGTGATCTTCACGAGAACGGTTTGTTCTGATAACAATCGCTTCTCATAAAGCGATTGTCATCCTGGTGATTTCTTGTTATGAAAACATCTAACCCTCAAAGCCCCAATGCGGAACTATAAAGCCGTATTCGAATTATTTGGAAATTGTAGAATAATGAAAATATTGGTCAAATAAGGGAAAATTCGCATTAAAAATAGTCCGATGATAATTACCGAATTAAATTTTTGTAAATAAATAATATTTTTCATAAACCAGTAAATGCTAGCATAAAATACATTTAAATCAAACTAAAAGGCTAGAACAAATGAAAGCAAAAATTTGCAAACTGAGTAAACAATACCCGGGGAAAACCATTTCTTGGAACAGCATCATTTACAAAATAGCAAAAATTTGATATAGAGGAATAGTTAAAGATTGAACAACGAACTTTATTCTCTTTAGTGATTGTTAAAAATTTAGTTTCAGAAGATCCAAAGACTATCAAGAATGAAGGTCCTGCAAATACCTGCATGCTCAAAAGAAATTCACGGTTGCCTTATTTACACAGCTTGCTCTTACAGTGAAAATTATGCATACATATACGCAGACAGATACTCATGCACATATGCATAATGGACAGACAAAGAGGCTGGCAGACAGACATTGCCATATCTATCTAGAACTGCCGGTTTTTGGCACGGAGAAAAAAGTCAACTGCGAAGTGTTAGTGACCCGTGAAACCCGTCGAAGGAAAGAAAAATATGCGACATGGACAGGAGGAAGAGTCGTGAGACTGGAGAAAAGCAGATGTGAGAGAAACAGTCGGTATAGGATTCGTCGTATGCAAAGAGATGGATTCGAAAATTGTTTCATGCTAATTTCTTCTTCACAGATCGGAGTGTTAAACATTCGTCTCTCAGGAAAAAGCCATTCTGAATATCATACAACCCTATGCTCCTGCAAATAGCGCAAAGACAATGAAGTACAAGAATTCTAGCAAGAACTAGAGGAAAAGCTAGCTCCTCACAAATCCATTTACATCGTAGTAGTGGAAGGTTTTGGCGTCTAGGTCGGAGAAGGAAGGCTGGGAGAAAATAGAAATGTGTTGGAGAGTTTGGATTGGGAAACGGAAAGAAAGGGAATGTTTGGTTACCATGGCAGCGGCAAGACAACTTTACATTCGGAACAATATATTCACGAGGTAATCTGGAAGATGATGGATCTTGATAGCGCCAAACACCCAGTACAAAACTGAGATTGACTCCAGCTTAGTCGACAAATAGCGCAAACTACATGTACATATATATCAGCTCTGGGGAACCGTAACCTATTCAAGCAGAGGGTTATTGTTTTCAGAGAAATATCTGGGTGTAGGTGGTTTATCTGGTATTATTGGGAGTAATCATCTATGGATCGTTTGAATGCCGTGAAGTCACTTTCCTCGTTTATGTATGTATGGCACGATGTTAAAGAGAGGAGGGCCAATTGAGGTGAAATAGTTCTGTCATAGTGTTGTGATACGACACGAACATTTCTGTAGTGGACGGATGGCACAGAGGCCAAGCCTCAGACGAATTTTACAGATGGGCAATGTTGATGAAATATTTTCAATATCATACAGATATCGTTCCCAATAGTCAAGGCTTGTTATGTCATCCTCCGCAGACCTCCGCCAAGCAGCTCAAATTAAGATAGATACGGGAGTAAAATTATTAATAGAGAAACAATAATAAACATTGGAAACAGCAACGCAACCATAGGTTACGTGGAAATGATGAACGTGTTTTCAGAGGGAGATAATCAAAGAACGTAACATTATAATACTTCATGTAAAGTAAATATAACAAATGAAAAACCCTTCAAGAATCCATAAAAATCCCCGGATCACTACCAAAATTTCATCATCTGTTCCTTGTGTCATTCCCAACTTTTTCTGCAAGGTTCATTAAATACCGTTCACAACTTGTAGAGTTATTTTGCACACAAACGGAGAGATGGACAACCAACGCCGATGAAAACATAACCTCCTTCCTTGGCGGAGGTAACAAGACAAGAAACATGAAGAACAATTCTTCATCAGACTGAACACCACGCATTCATTTCCAAGTAAGTTTATCTTAATAATTTTGATGCGAATCTCTGTATTGCTCTCTCTTTCTTTCTCTCTCTCTCCTCTCTCTCTCTCTCCCATTTCGTTTCCTCTCGCTTCCTTTCCTTTTTTCTCTCATCGTTTCATTTTTCTCTCATCCTTTCTCTAATTCTTTATCTCTACCCTTCACCGCTATCTATCTGTCCCTCTCTCTTTCCCACTCTTCCTCCTCTACTCTCTCGTTGCTCAGAGGTCACCATCGGCCATCTTTCTTTTCCTAACTTGAGCTTCTTTCTTTCCTTTTGATGTGTCACATAGATCACACTCATTCTTGTCTGTCTTCTCTCCTATTTTTTCTCCTGCCAAAGCTTGTTCTTCCAGTGTTCGCCACTTCACCTCATTTAGGCTTAGCAGCCCTTACTGTTTGTTTTCACTGTCCTGTTTTTGTTACCAATTTTGACCCACCGCAAATCCCAATTTTATTTTGCTTTACGGGAGCAACTATTTTCTCGAAGACACATATTGTCGTAATTGCTCGAAATATGGAGCATATAAACAGCCGACAACTGATGAAGGGTAGTTCTTTATGTTACTTGTCTTGTTTTCCATTTGTTTCTTTCGATGTTCGCAAAAACAGTTCGTATTCTTTGTTTTCGTATTTCGTATTTCATGTTGTTTACGTTTTATGATGTCCTGACCCATATATGCTTCTCCCTGTTTATTTCTGTGTTTCTTTCTGTCGAAGAGCTTAGGCTCGAAACGTAAAAGACTTTCTCACTTCCCGAGCGTTACACTAATACATGTGTTTGTTGTTTACACACACGTCTTCGTTTTTTTTTTTTTGTAAATTCTCACTACATATATGTATGTATATTTGCATATGTATATAT
>NC_043002.1:28797162-28814662 GCF_006345805.1 Octopus sinensis | reverse complement strand
TTGTTCCACTATGTGTTTTTTCTGAGTGTTTTGTTTTGCTTCACATTGAATTTACTGGTTCTTTATCAGATTATTTTAGGTGATCAAAATTGCGTACTTGTGTATGGAAAATCTATGTATGGTTGTTAACTGTTTATGTTCGTAGAATGAAAGGACAGATGGTGATGTGTGAAATATGTTAGAGAAAAATACTGGGGACTTTGCTTTAGACATAGAATAGAGAGGCCTACAGCAAACACTAATCTTTAATTGGGTGGAAGTTGTGAGTTTGAAACCAACATATAGGCAGTCTACGGTGAAATACTGACTATCAGATCTCACAGATTCTTCGTTTAACATCGTCATCGCCAGTCATTTTTATAGTTGATGGTATGGTTTCTCATAATAAGGTCCAAAACGTCGAGAAAATAATCAGATCTGTAGATTGTTAGACTATTGACTACACAATGACAGATATTCTATACCATCAAAACCAAGGGATTTCAATCCCAGTACTTACTTGATTGCAATGTGCTTTGAAAAGTCGGCTACTTTAAGCATTTTATGTATCTTTGTGTATGTTTACGAAGAGGCACTACTGTTAATACTTCGGCCAGTAATTGAGTACGGTTTGTGTGTAAATAAATTTACACATCACATACAAACACGTACGTGTGAATGTATGAGTGTCCATCTGTGTATATGTATATATATATTAATATTAATATTAGGGAAGTTATTTCCGAGTTCACAGGCGATAGAAGTTCAATTTAGTGGTACTAAAGTGAATTGCTCACTGTATTATATACATATATATAGATAGGTTTAAGAGACAGAATCACCGTCAAGCAATTCAACTATCATATATGATTTGAAATGAGAAATTGAAGATATAAATTTTGATAATTTGGAATAAGTATTGTAGGTATTAATTTTGATAATTTTAATATTTAGTCCTATATGTACATATTGTGGATAATGTCATTCAATGATGATTGAGCTGCTTGAGGGTGATTCTGTCTCTTAAACCTATCTCTCTCCCTATATATGTATATATATATATATATACTTTATTTAAAGCAGCAGAAAATTCAACAAAACCTTTTACTTAAACTGTCCGACGAACGAGGACGTGAAACTCAGAGTAACAGGTTTTGTTGAATTTTCCGCTGCTTTAAATAAAGCATATTACTCTACCACTGGTATTTGAGTACTCTTTTTCCACCTTGTTTCACATTTATGTGTTTACTCCGGTATATATATATATATATATATATACATATATACAGGAGGCGGTGGGTAAATTGTCACCATTTTATATTTTTAATTTGCACATGCGCATTGTTTGTTTTTGAGTTTGTCGACTACGCAGTTTAGTAGGGTCAAAGGCACTGTCTGTGAACCAGAAATTTGAAAACGACAAGCTGTACTGCCTGGCATTCGAGCTGGAATTTCCAATAAGAACAGATTGTGAACACACAGAATAACCGTTGGCTTACAATGTTCCCAAAACATGTACCGGGAATGATAAAAACCAAGCATCCAATCAACATAATGGTGTTTGGAGTGATCACTAATGATATTGACGTTATACCTCCATTCGTCTTCTCATATGGCCTCATACGCAACACAGAGGCCTAAATCAAGTGCCTGGGGGAGGTAGTGCTGCCCTGGGTCAAGAGGGTGGTTGCTGAAAAACCTATGTCTTGCAACAGGACTCTGCATTATGCCACACAAATAGGAGGACTCACTCACGGCTATCAGATAATGTTTGCGACCACATCAAATCTAACATCAGTCTTTTGAATACCTAAACTCTTGCACTGCATCCAAGCTAGCCTAACAATAGCAATAATACAAACCTTACCTATCCCACAACCCTACCTATACGATAACAAATATCCGTTCCATTACAACCTCCCAATCCAATACTAATATGAATTCAAACATGGATTCTCTTCCACTAACAACAAACCAACCTCAACGTCACTAATAGTAAACCCCAACAACAGAACAAACATAAATATTTGCAACTGTCAAGCATCTGAATCATGCCCTCTTGCATGCTCCTGTCTCTGCAAAAACGTAATCTATAAGATCCGTGTGATGACACACCGAGCCCACCAAGCAAGAGTGAATATCGGTCGGACTGCAATTTAAAAGCCGTTATCGTGTTCATATGAATTCTTTCACTCATCCAAAATCTAATCTATCAACATTTTTAGCAACACACACAACCTCAAATCAAAAAATAACTAGTAAACCCTATCATATAGTAGGTGAAGCTTCCCCCTACAATACAAATATAGGTAAACGTAAATCACGTATCCTAAAGTCATTATCAATTCTTCGCTGTTAAATAGATTCTCTGACGTTACTTACTCATGTAAGCATAATATATTATATGACTTTCATGCACTTCGCTAATTCTAATTAATCCTATAACAAGCCTCTAGACCCATTAAAACTGTTATCTAAAGCAGAACCAAACTGACTGACAATCTACTTCTTATCCCTTTCTGAATGGATTATATATACATATATATATATATATATGTGTGTGTGTGTGTGTGTGTGTGTGTGTGCGTGTGTGTGTGTGTGTGTATGTGTGTGTGTATTTGTATGTGTGTGTGAGTGTGTGTGCGTGAGACACACATTTCAAATATCCAAACTCACATTTACAAATATGATACATGTACACATAATAGAGACATAGAAGCGTTTACATATATACATGCAAACACACACATTTACAAACATACACACACCTATATAAAACCCAATATTATCAATATATACATAGATACCTATACAAATATAAATGTATATAACATGCATTTCAAACTTATTCAAAATATTATAATCATCCATTTTCCACCCTCTTCTTAGCTTCCTAAAATTCACTAACATACATCTCAAATTTCATCTAATTTTTTGCAATCCAATCACCTTTACTGTCTCTATGACCTTCACGCCTTCCACAAACAACACTTATCAAAACTCTACTACTTTGAAAAATACCAACCCAATTTCTCGTTTCATTAACAAGAATCTTAACCACCCATCATATCCCTTATCTTCTTTTGAACCAGTAAATTCTTTAATAACCATCCATTATTCACTAATTTAACCTTTTTAAACCACTTTTCTCCCCACCTACTACTCTCCACGTTTACTACTATTAGCGGTTTCTTTGTGATCTTGAAATATAGTTCCTCCATCCTCCTGGTACTCTCTATCAAAACACCCAACTCCCCTTCCTAATACGTGTAGCTCTATAAAATCATTCAATTTTTAAGCACCATCATACCTCCATTTCAAATGTAAAATTTTGATAACTTTTTTTCCTCGCAGAAGAGGGAGGCGAAGTTATCCAACTTATTTGTGATATGTTTTTTTTCTGCAAGTTGAACTATGTATTCTTAATATCCACATACATTTACATTTTTGTTTTCGATTATCTGCATCTTTATATGTAAATAGACGTATCTGGTTTGTCTGTCGTTACTTTACTCATCTAACGACTCAAATTCTAATGTTGTGAGCACTTCGAAGTGTTCCTATATATAGTGAACATCAAATATATACATATATGTAGTGAGAATTTACAAAAAAGAACAAAAGACGAAGATACTCTTGTTTAGGCCCTCTAAAAGCCTACGCTCTTTACAGAAAGGAATACAGAAATAAATAGGGAGAGAAAATAGAAAAAAGTTTTGAGGTTAGCGATCTATCATGGCGATATATCGGTCTCTTTTGCCGAACCGCTAAGTGACGGGAACGTAAACACACCAGCATGTTGTCAAGCAATGCTAGGGGGACAAACACATACACACAACCATATACCACATATATATATATATACATATATACGACAGGCTTCTTTCAGTTTCCGTCTACCAAATCCACTCACAAGGCATTGGTCGGCCGGGGCTATAGCAGAAGACACTTGCCCAAGATGCTACGCAGTGGGACTGAACCCGGAACCATGGTTGGTTAGCAAGCTACTTACCACACAGCCACTCCTGCGCTTATACATATATATATATATATATATATATATATATATATTATATATATTAATATATATGTATATGTGTAAATACAATATATATAGAGAGAGAGAGATAGATAGATATAGAAATAGATATATATATACACATACATATTCATATACATACATATATGTATCTATCTTTGTATGCATATGAACACGATTAAAGTGTACGATAGATTACAGTAAGTTTATTCTAAACTTTATTCTAATTTCGAGGATCTATGTACACCAAAATCTAGAGACTCATCTGAAAAATATTATTTATCTTTACTCTTTACTCTTTTACTCTTTTACTCTTTTACTCTTTTACTCTTTTAGTTGTTTCAGTCATTTGACTGCGGCCATGCTGGAGCACCGCCTTTAGTCGAGCAAATCGATCCCGGGACTTATTCTTTGTAAGCCCAGTACTTATTCTATCGGTCTCTTTTGCCGAACCGCTAAGTGACGGGGACGTAAACACACCAGCATCGGTTGTCAAGCAATGCTAGAGGGACAAACACAGACACACAAACATATACACACACATACATACATATATATATACATATATACGACAGGCTTCTTTCAGTTTCCGTCTACCAAATCCACTCACAAGGCTTTGGTCGGCCCGAGGCTATAGCAGAAGACACTTTACCAAGATGCCACGCAGTGGGACTGAACCCAGAACCATGTGGTTGGTAGGCAAGCTACTTACCATACAGCCACTCCTGCGCCTATCTTATCAGCAAAAAAAAAAAAAAATTGAAAGCGATTGTGTTGAAAAAGAATACACAGATATAATAAACAGCTTTTATCTCAGGAATTATTAACGATAGGAAAATTAAGAACCGATAATAAACAACAAAAAAGTATACAATGAATTGATTTTTGCATGTATTTGAGAGTTTATCATGCATTTGAATACTGAAAACTGTATATAATCAAAGTGATCCCAATACTAAAACAGCGCATCAACTCTTATTAACATACAAATTGAATAATAAATAATTGTGTATAATAAATAGATGAGAATCACTTAGTTGTCAGCCCATAATAAGAGAGATTTCTCAGAAAACTTTTCTGTATTTGTTATAATTAAGGATGGTCATTTTTTTTCAGTTTTTCTTTATTTTCCTTTTTTTTCTTTTTTGGGGGCCGTTGTTCAGCTTTATTATTGTTCTTACTTTAATGTCCTTTGTCTGAAATCTTTCGTCACACATCTTATGACCTCTTCAACTACTTTCCATCTCACGTGCCTCCACCTGTCCTGATTAATTCATTATGTCTTTGTCTTTTTAGAATTAATTTCATTTGACAAATCAATTTGAGAAACCAAACTACTAATCGTTATTCATGTCATGGAGAAACTTTTAAACCAACTGCTTCGAATATGGCTTTAAAAAAAAATATTTACAAGCGACGCACTCATCTGAAGAATTTAAAGAAAAGACTTAGAGCAATGATACTGAAACGAATCAGGTCAGGAGCAAATTTTTCAGAGGATGATGGAAACCAGCTACTGATAACCTTTTAGTCCAGGACATACTACTCTTGTCTGAGTCGTCGGCAAAGAAACCAGTGCCCACTGAGCCAGCCCAGTGCTTAGGAAACCATGACGCAGTTGAATAAAGAAAACGAAAACTGACAAATCCTAGGCAGCTCTTTCGGAGCTAAACTCATTTCCGGTGAAGATGAGGACTACTTTGATTTCCAAACCCAAGGAAGAACTTGTGTTAAAGTTACACCACTATTTAATTTTGTACCGAGACGATCAGTAAGGAAATGGAAAAGATTGGTTTAAAAATGTTCAGCTAAATCACTATGATAAAATTAGATAAATGTTCCAAACGTGCACTAGAGACTTATTTAGATATCAGGATCAAATAAAAAGAAATTCAGAAAGATACGAAAATTTAATAGTAGATGAAACTGATGAAAGTAGCGTACAGAAAATTTGAAGAAAATGATTTTACAAAAATACGGAAAATGTCAGACAAGTATAAAAACTTTATCAATAATCTATCTTCTCTAAGATTTTGGTAGGCTAATCCCATTTCCATCCAGTCAGTATCACGTCTGGTAAGTCGGCGCACATTTTTATGCGTGTTTGGTATCAACTCTTTGTTGGTTTTGTGAAGAGTATGAATTTAATACGATTTGTGGAGCAGATATGTTTCCCCTCATTGACGTTGCCCCTGCTGTAAAAAATAGACCATACTCACCGAAAAGTGATACCCTTTTATCGGAGACGGTATCCTCCTTGCACTTTGTAATTACCCTTTGACGTTTTCTTTTTATCATTTATTATTTGTTTAGGCGGGGGAATCTTTTTCCACGTTATTGTTATTCTGTGTTCGAATATTGCGCCAATACTTCTAGTTTTTTTAACTCATCGGAAATTCGTTGAGGCTTCACAACCTCATAACGTACATGCAATCATGCATCCATCAATATATATACCTCTTCTTCAACTTCTTCTTCGTCTCCTTCCTTCTCCTTCCTAACTTTATCACTAATGCTTTTTAGAATAACACCTACGCAAATTCTATAAACAAAACATTCAAAAGAAATATTTTCATGAATTGAACAGGGACTGCTACCATCCACTGACCATTCAAAATATTACTATCATGGCACTCCCAAATTATTATTATTCTTCCCCTACTTCTCCTCCTCCTTTTTTTTTTTCTACTTCCCTACCAAGAATTCACAACGACCTCGAACCCACAAGAGTAAACAAGAGAGACAGAGACAGGCAGAAACAAGGAAAATGCCACTTGGATTTGAACACTATGCAAATATTCTTTTAAAAAAAAACTTTTCTTTTAATTTTTCTAAATTTAATTATTTAATTGTTACAGTTGAAAATGTCTCAATGACTGAAACCGGTACTGAAATGTTTTTTATAAAATTATTTTAGCATTTTCTATCTTATATATATGTATGTATGTATGTATGTATGTATGTATGTATGTATGTATGTATGTATGTATGTATGCATATACCCACATATCTATATATAAGATACATTTTCAGTAACACCTATATGGCTTGAATAAATTTGTAATCCTTCATCCAGAGAAAACCTAAGAGTCAATTTAAAACTTTGTACACTCTTAATTAGTATACAAAATTTTTTTGACGATTTCGAACATTGACCTATGACCATCAATTTGTAAGGATGAAGCAACTTACATCACACTGACCCCACACTGACTTGATTGGTAATCATTTTCAAGTTCCTAGAAAGATGAAAGTAAAGTGGAGGATTTTATGAAGTACTTAAAACTTTTCTTCGGCGCTGTACCAATTCTGTCTAAATATGCACAAGGGTATACGCTTTTGAGGGCGGGGTGGGTGGCTAAAATTGATTACAGCAGCCATCCCTGTACTTCACATGTACATATTCTGTAATCGACTGAAGATGTATAGAACTTCGATTCGGTAGGATTTGAACACAGAACCTAAATGGACGTAACTAAATACGGAAAAGCACACTGGCTGCAATCTAATGCTGCCAGTATGTACTGCTATCGATAAATAATAACAACAGCAATAAAAGCGACAGCAGCAGCAGCAGCAACAACACCAAGAACAATAACAATACCAATAATAATAATAATAATAATAATAATAATAATAATAATAATAATAATAATAATAATAGTAATAATAGCAGTAATAATAGTAGTAGACATCTGGTGATGGTGATGATTTTAATAATAATGATGATGTAAATAATAACACGAATAATAACCCTAATATTTAAGGAACAAATGAAGCTGACCCCTATTTTATAAACTTACAATTGAGGTGGAAATTGAAAGGAAAGAATAATAAAGTTAATCGAAAATATAAAAGCCATGTCATTATTCATATAGGTTTCTCTTATATATCATGTCTTTTATGAGAATACTTTCCTAAGAATAGTTTCTCAAGAATGGTTTCATAAGAACAGTCTACCAAAGAATGGATTCCTTTTTCTGTATTATTCCATTATTCTATTGATTATAAGTATTTTCAATGGACTGCACTCGGAATGTCAGGAAGAAAACAAATAAAAATATAAATAAATACAAAAAATAGAAGCAAAATAAAGAATTTTTCCATCATAATATTAGAAGCTTTTTATGAGGAAACCTTTTTCTACGGCCGATACGCGGCGGCAAGTCCTTTAGGCGACGGAAATGGACGGAAGTGGTCGGAAGTGGACGACGAAAGTGGACGCAGAATGACGCGACAGGGAATTGGGGTATGAGGGGGGATGTGGGAGAACTGGGTAAGGATAATGTTGGCCAGTAAAGTGAACGATATTGGACGAGAGACAACGGGAGCGTGTGTTGGCATGAGCAAACGAAAATGGACGTTATCATTTTGGGATCATTTCATTATAAATCCCCGATTGGACAATTACAGATGTTTGGTAGCATTTGATTGAAAGAGAAAAGAAATGAATAAATAAACATGAAATAACGCATACGAGAAAGAAAGAAAGAAAGAAAGAAAGAAAGAAAAAAAGAAAGAAAGATGAAAAGAAAGTGAAGAGAAAGAAAAACCAAAGAAAATTGTGACAGACAGGAAAAATAGAAAAAAAAAGAAAAGAAAGCTGGGAGTTATGCTGTGATATGAATGACCTCTGGTTAATGATGACCTAGCGTATTAATATTTTTGAATGTGAAGTCAGGCAAGGAATTGGCGAGTTGCTCTTCATACACAAAACCCATTATGATACTGTGTACAGGTAATTAGCTGCCATATTCAGTTTTTAACCTTTAACCTCACCAGCTAAATGGTGAAGATTGTGTTTGATACAGCATAAGATGGGAATAGAGGGAAGACATTACGTAGTCAGGAAAACAGCAAAAATATTGGCTGTAAAATGTTAAGATACGCTTTTGAGAGAGTAGAGTAAAACGCATGCACGGAAAAATAAAGCCGGACGCATAAACGACGCAAAGATGTACAGAAAGAACTTAGTCAACACATACATACACACACACAAACACATATACAGTATGTGGGTGTGAAGTTCTGTATACCTGTATATACAGAGACAGGTATATGTGCGTACATGTATGTTTGTATACACACACACACACACATATATTTATACATATATATATATATTATATATATATATATATATATATATACATATATATATATATATCATATGTAGATATACATATATATATACACACAGACACACACGCACGCACAGACACACGCACATATATATGCATATATATATATATATAGTTATTTTGTATTCCGTTAGGGACGTTGTAGTGTACAGCATAAAGCACGTCTGCCTTCAGAATTGCCCAACACTGGTCAGTATTATTATATACTTTTATGTTTGAATTTGGGCATTCGTCGTGTGTGAATATGAAATTGGAGTCAAGAAGAAAGAGTACGGTTGCACATTTATTTATTATTCATTATAATTGTTTCGACGCAACGTACTTCTCAAAGGAAGGATACTGGTATTTGATTATGCAACTGCTTGTTTGCATAATGAGATATAGTTGTGTCACCCCAGGCGATATATGAGTGTTGTTTCCGTTCGTTTAAAATCGTCGACTTCAAGGCCATCTCCTCTGATCGTTGTGGTTTGATTTTAGCAGTGGCTAATAGACCCATGTTTTGTGCCGCGAGAGCGCGCTTGCCGGACTGCTATGATTGGTAATAGATGGTACTGGCTGGCATTTAAATGGTATTGGTCTTCTAATTGCTTGTATCTCTGATCTGTTCTTCATGGTTGGCTACACGTGAATTTCTTAAACTGACCTTTAGTATTCAGTAGTGGGATATATATACTCACATACACACACAGACTCACACATGTGTATTCCTTTGATAATTCACTTGTATCCTAAACCATTGTTGTGCAAATTTTAAATAATTTTCTTCAAATCTTCAGACAATTCGTTTTTTTTTGTTTTGTTTTTTTTGCTTTTGTTTTGGTGCCATTTTAGCCACAATGAATATTTTCACCACGGTACACAAATCAGAATTTCTGCAGAAGCAATAACAATGAGCGATGCAAAAATGCCAGTAGAAATAATTTATTAGAAATAGCTGAATTCATTAAAACAAGTGGATAATATATTGAATATAGCAAATTTCCTTTAGGGTGTACATATTTTTGTAACGTTTTAAAATTAATATTTCGTTCATATCTTTGGAAATATCAATTGCTTTATGTTCCAAATTTGTATAATGTTTGCATGTAAAAAATATTTTATTCAGTATAAATTTCGTTTGATTTCCTTTGATATTATCAGAGTAATGGCAATTTTACTGATGTTTTAGGGGTGTACATACTTCTGTGAGATACTGTAAATATATATATATATATATATATATATAGATATATAGATATATGCGGAGGGGTGTATACATATGTGTGTGTATGTATGTATATATATATATATATATGTGTGTGTGGTGTGTGGTGTGTGTGTGTGTGTGTGTGTGTGTGTGGTGTGTGTGTGTGTGTGTGCGTGTTCGTGTGTGTGTGTATGCAATAATCAAGTTCGGCAAGGTGATTTCCACAGAATATTAAATACATTTAATACAAAAAAATGTACATGTCTATATATATAAAATAGTCTGACTTACAGAATATAAATATCAGGAGTTAAATAGGTAGAGTTTTACGAGTCAAACAGCTACTTCTAGGGACTTGGTGGTCCTCATAAAATTCTACCGATTTAACTCCTGATATCATTTATATTCCGTAAGTCAGACTATTTTATATCCACACACATGTACGTTTTTTTTTTGTATTAAATGTATTGTCACTGATTGTCAAACAAAAAGACATACATACATACTTACACGTGTGTGTGTGTGTATTCATGAACCTCTCTCACGTTCCATCTACCAAAACCCATTCAGTGAAAAAGAGAACACCTATGCTGAACTTTTGAGAAATCTACAGTTGCTCTATTCAGATTTATACTTGTAGTTATTGGGGCCCTGGGATATGTAGCACACTGCCTAAATACCAATCTTGAGAAATTAAGCTTCTCAAAATCGGAAAAGAGAAAGCTAATTCAAAGACTACAGATTCAATCCATCAGTGGAACTGTAAAAATCTGTAAGAAGTTACAGATGTTTATCATTTAAATATATATATGAGCGTGTCTGGATATGCAACTATACGCATGGGAATACATACATAAAACAAAACCTAGAAATCTGCATATATATATATATATATATATATATATATATATATATATAATATATTATATATATATATATTATATATATAATATATATATATAATATATATATTATATAATATATATAATATATATATATAATATATATATATATATACATATACATACATACATACATACATACAAAAATACTCTCTTGTTGATGTTAAAATTCCAATGAAGGAACCTTGAATCTAGGTTAGAAACTGGTTCTTTCTCTATTGGCAAGAAATCTTGAAATAAAACTGAACAATGACACACATACATATATTTGAAGGATATGCATTTGCAATGCAAGAACAGAAAATATCAACCAAACACCTAATGCACATTAGGGACGGAGATGTAGGAAAAACAGTAAAATGCGACAACCGATACAGACTTTGTATCACCCACAGCATAATAAGTTGTCCGAAAATGTTATCATGGTATTATCTACCGATGAGACATGTTGTTCTTGCTAGGACACTCTATTATAAAATCTTCCGGAAGGATAATTCCGAGGATAAAGTAATAATAACTCACAGTATGGTAGAATCCATAGCCATTCATAATAAAAAAGAATACTGGTGGAATGTCCCAGTGAAGACCGCAATAAAATTTAAGCAGAACAAACCTGATATAATGATTTGGGATGGAGAAGAGAAACTGTGCACAGTTGTGAAAATTAGCTGCCAGCGGATGTTAACATAAAGCTGAAGATCAGTGAAAAAGAGAACACCTATGCTGAACTATTGAGAAATCTGCAGTTGCTCTATTCAGATTATAAGTTCAGATTTATAATTGTAGTTATTGGAGCCCTGGGATATGTAACATAGTTCCTTAAATACCAATCTTGAGAAATTAGGTTTCTCAAAATCAGAAAGGAGAAAGATAATTCAAAGACAACAGATTCAATCCGTCATCGGAACTGTAAGAATCTGTAAGAATTTACAGAAGTTTATCATTTAAATATATATATGAGCATATCTGGATATGCATGTATATGCATGAGAATACATACATAAAACAAAACATACAAATCTCCACATATACATACATACATACAAAAATACCTTGTTGATGCTGAAGTTCCCAAGAATCTAGGTTAGAAACTGGCTCTTTTTCTATTGGCAAGAATTCTTGAAATAAAACTGAACGAGGACAGAGATACATGCATCCTACATACATACATATATTCATACATACATACATTCATACATACATACATACATACATTCATACATACATACATACATACATACATACATACATACATACATACATACATACATACATGCATGCATGCATGCATACATACATACATACATACATACATACATACATACATACATACATACATACATACATACGATGGTGACGGAGTAAGAAGTTATAAATTTCCAAGAGGTGAAATTATTCTTTTTCGGAACGTTGGATTTGGAAACACATAAAGTTCTAAATAATAACATGAGTAGTGGAGTGGAAAAGCTTTTTGAATGGGAAGATTTTGGCTTTTTTTATTCGAAAGATTTTTTTGTAATCATTATTCACATTATATTATTTTTAGATTTCTGTACATCGAGATCTAATGCTCCAAAACAGAATTATTTTCCACAAATATATAGTTTACTTTTATGTTAACATAAGATCAAAGAAAAAATTACTCCATTTGGTGGGAGATAAATGTACATAATGTACACTGTGTTCAAATAAGAGTTACTAATATCTTTTGTCATTCAGACCCGTGGTTAGGCTGATAACATGTTTTGTGTCTGATAAGCAATCTCTCTGCCGCTGTGCACGTGCTTTGTTCTATTTAAAAATCAGGACATTGTTACATGACAAAATATGAGAAAAATCATCCCCTTTTAGCGTAGAAGTCACGTTGTTGAATAATTTAACAGAGAGGAATCCAAAGTCTGCAAGACAGCTGCTGAAACCGGAGAGGGTGGTGTCCTCCAGTTTGTTATAAGGAATTTGTCTATGTGCTTGCATTTGCTGCAAATTTCAGATTTGTGATGAAGTAGTGTGATGAAATTCTTGAATAGATCCATTTGTAAATGCCAGGGATTTCTCCACGATACCCTACTTGATTGTATGTAGTGTACAGTTGGTCATCAAATCCCATACTTGGCTAACAAAATGTTGTGATCAAAGCTCTAGGATTGCTTGGTGATACCTAGCATGTTGTAAAAACTTGTCGAAACCTTGCCATTAAGACACTGATACTGTCATAAAGGCAAGACATTATTAATAACATATTTATATATAGAAATTCTTGGCGTGTGTGTGTGTGGGTGGTATTGGCATTAGCATTGTTGTAGGTACATGTGGCGATATAGGGGCTCGCTTTGCCGTTAGAATTAACGGTGGTGCTGCTCGTGATGATAGTTGTGGTGAAAACAGTTATGATACGCATGCTTAAGCTTTGTGGATAGTAGTGCTGGTGTGGCCTCTGAATATTTATGCTATTATGGTGTGTATTATTTAGCTCAGTGTGAGCCATGAGTGTGCTGACATATGATGGAAAGCTGTCCAGCACTGATCATCCCGTCTTTCTTTCTGATCCAGTGTATCTATGTCAGAACCTGTTCTACATTCAAGACGGTCGTCTTTGAAAAGAGGGTAATTTTGGCTATGGTGTTGTGCGATGCTGGTGGTTTCAGTATTTCTGTTGTTGTGGGTGGTGCTGGTAATGCTGATACTGATGCTGGTGCTGATGCTGGTGGTGTCAGTCACGGTGGTTAGGGTACTTGCGATGCACTTCATGCTGCTAACGTTGGTACTCTGTTCGGTGTTTAACGATAGTGGTGATTAAGATAGCAGTGACAAAGCGGGTAGAGGGTTGTTATAGTGGTGTCGGAATTGGTTGTGTTGGTAGAAATTGGCGGCGGCGGCGGTGGTGGTGGTGGTGGTAGTGGTGGTGGTTGCTCTGGCGGCGGCAGTGGTAGTTGTGTTGGTGGTGGTACTTGTATTAGTGGTGTCAGTGGTAGTGGTGGCTGTGGTCTTCTCTATAGTGGTTTTGATGATGACAATAATGGTGGTGATAGCTGTGGTTAAGATTGTATAGGCTGTGATGTTGATGTGTTGATTATAGTGGTGATGGTGGTATGAGTGAGAGTGATTTCTTTTCGTGCATGAGTGTGCGCCTGCATATTTGCATATTTATATGTTTCTTTATATGTATGTATGTATGTATGTATGTATGTATGTATGTATGTATGTATGTATGTATGTGTGTGTGTGTGTAACTGTGTGAGAGTATGTATATGTTTGTGCATGCGTGAGTGCGAAGTGGAAGACGTGGGTGGAGGCCAACCGGTCATCTCAGCCAAAATTGGCAGCAAAATGTTGCCAATGCAATAAGTAAAGAGTTATATAGAAAGACAAGAAAAAGGTGCCGTGTGGAGTGGTATGAAGTGGAGAGGAGTGGAGTTTAGTATAAAATAGATGGCGGTATAGGTGTGGTAAAGATGGAGGATGTGTGATGGTGGTGGTGGTGGTGGAGGAGCAATGGGTCTGTTTGGATGACGATGTTATTAACGGACAAACAATGAATTAGACGAGATGGTATGAATAAATAGATGGCGGAGTAAATAAAGGGATGATTGGACGACAAGAAGAAGGGAGAGAGAAAGAGAAAGCGAGGTAAAGAGAGAGAAAGAGAGAGAGAGAGAAAGAGGTGTGATGTATAAGGGAGAAAAAGAGAAGGTGAAAAGAATGTAGAAGTGAAGAAAAAGAATTAACGTATGGGAGAATGAAATATCGGACGAAAAAAAAGTTAATGAAAGGAAGAGAAGAAGTAAAGATTGAACTGTGGAAAAATAAATAGATAAATAAGGATATTTGAATGAAAAGACAGACGCACAGACAGACATATAGATAGAAATAAATAATATAGGGAATGATAATGAGAAAGAAGAATGACGGAAGGAAGGAAGGAAGGAAGGAAGTATAAGAAAAATAGAAAGTCAGAAAAATAGAAAACCAAATGAATGGATGAATGAAAAGAATGATACAAAGAAAGAAAAAGGCGGGGAGAAGAAAGAAAGAAAGAAAGAAAAAAAGAAAGAAAGAAAGGAAGAATGCTAAAATTATCAAACTAGAATTGTTGGCGTTGTTGTCATGGTGTTGCTGTTACTGTGGATTGTTGTTGTCGTCGGCGTTGTTGCTACTGTTGTTATGACTGTTGTTGCTATCCAGCCCCATGCAGGCTGATGACCAAAGGGGTGTCAGCTTTCAACTTTTAATTTGTTTTTTTATTAATTTTTTTCACGCTTAGTAGGTCTTGGAATACACATTATCTAATGTATCATTCACTCTTTTTAAGACATCAGAGAGTAAATTGAGGTAGATTTGTCTGCTATATTAAAAGATTTAAAATAGCAGTTTGGTGATATTTTTAGTTATTATTGCTTGTTGTCGCTGTTTTTCTTATTGCTGTTATCTTGACATTCTATGTTGACCCTATTTTGTCTCGACAAAAGTCAATTTTGAAGTATTTTGAGACAATTTTCTTACACACATTAGCAGACCATAATTTTCCCACTGCTCTATCTGAGACCCGACTTTGGTGTCTGCCAGTCAGTTGCAGAGTTGTGCTAATATTTCTTAGTCAGTGGATAGTTTGTTCCTCCTCTAGCCATGCCTGGCTCATAAGGGCCGGTTTTCCGGTTTCCTTGGCGTATAGGTCCGTCGCAGGTGAGCTGCTAGATGCAGGAGGAAAGAGTGAGAGAAAGTTATGGCGAAAGAGTCAGCAGAATTTCGCCATTACCTTCTGTCTAAGACGCGTGGAGCTTAGGTGTTTCGCTCATAAACACACACATCGCCCGGTCTGAGATTCGAACCCGCGATCCTTCGACCGCGAGTTCGCTGCTCTAACCACTAGGCCACGTGCCTCCACAGTCAGTGGATAGACAGAATAGTTAATGAAAATGCCTTACTGATTATTTGTATCTCTTCAAGTACTGAGATTAAATTCGTCAAGGCCGACTTTGCCTTTCATCCTTCTGAATGTCCTAAAATGAAGTAACAGTCAAGTTCTGAATCATATAATTCCTTAAATTTGAGGCCTTGTGAAGTCAGTTTCCTGTTCGTTTACTAGCACAATGACAGCTTTTACTTGCACAACTGCAGCATATTTTATATTAATGTAGCTTTTAAGACTGCTAGAAAAGGTTGTCAAATCTCTCATAAACTCTACTGTACTTTCTTTAAAAACAAACATCACGGATTAAACAATGTAGTCCCAGCTGTACCATACTTGAAAGAAAAAGATATTCTTGACTGGATGATGGATATGTGTCAATTTCAAATTTTAGGAGGAGCATCAGTCCATTACATCGACCCCAGTGTTTAACTGGTACTTATTTTAACGAACAGGAAACGATGAAAGGCAAAGCTGAACTCGATATAATTTGATCATAGAACCTAGAGGCCGACGAAATGCCGCTAAGCATTTGGTTTGGCGTAGTAAAGATTCTGCTAACTCGCCGCCTTAGAAAGTTTTAACATATTAAAGATTGATGTGAGAAGGAAATCAGCGATTAATCTGTCTTTCTGCTCTCATAAGAAGAAGTATCTCTTCTTCATTTACTACTAGCATCAGTAATGAACCTAGAACTGAGACATTCCAAAACTTATGCGACAGCATTTGACGTAGAAGCATTGAGTATGCTTACATAAACATTGTTTATGTATTACGTTGGTGTACACACATAACTAGAGGAATATTTACAAATTCATATACGTATACACACACAGATATGTATGGATGTATGTATATACCTATCTAACTCTACTTACTTGTTCATATATGTTATAATGTGTATTTATATGTGTTTGTGTGTGTGTGAGATATATATATTATATATATATATATATATATATATATTATATATATATATCATAAAGGCCGCAGTCAAATGACTGAAACACGTAAAAGAGAATGTATACATGCATCCACGCAAAGAACCATACATGTATACTTACATAGTTCTATGAAGATAGAAAGACACAGACTTATACCGACATGCATACACCATGCAGCACAGAAGCCAATTTATGCCAGAGCTTTTAGTCATGTCTTTTTTCCTAAAGTCTTTACGCACCACCCATTCAATCATTCCCCCACCCTTTTATCTCTCCTTCTCTCCTTTTCTCTCTCTCTCTCTCTCCCTCTCACTTTCCACCAATTTATCCAAATCCAACCCCGTCCATCTTGCCTTTTCTCATTTTTACCCCCAATCTTATTGTTATTACTATCCCTCAT
>NC_043002.1:28769662-28787162 GCF_006345805.1 Octopus sinensis | reverse complement strand
TGTATGTATGTATACATACATATGTGTGTCTATGAGTGTGCGTATGTCTGTATGCATATTTAAATATATATATATATAGATGTATATACTTGCATATACATATCATTCAACTACGGTGTTCTTAAGGCCGCAATTTACTCGCATGCAGCATTTTTCAGAGCTTGTTGCTAATTCAGTTCTTAACCAAATTCAAAACTTTCAAAAAATTCAAAAAAATTCAAATGCAAAAAATGTTAATATTTTTGAAGAGGACTGGTTCCTGACTACATTTTGGTATACAGAATTGTGATTTGATCCAGTAGAAAAAAAGTTTACATCGAAATTTGTAACAACAGTATAGGAGAGTAAGTAACGCCACCAATCAAGTTTAGATTTAATAACTTTTTTTTATTTTAATAGCAAAATATATCTATCTTAACTTCAATGATAGATGAAAGCATGAAGAATTTCCTAGTTTTGGTCCCATGCAACAGAATTTGTATTTAAAATGTTGTGAGGTAAAATATCATGAAAAAATATGAAAAAATAAATTTGGATTTAAGTATAATTAACTTTTTTATTTTAAAATCAAATTATATTTTAATTAAGCTTAAAGGATAGAGCTCAATTCAAAGAATTTCATGTTATCAATCTCATGCAATGAAGAAAGAAAGAATGATGAACAGACAGACAAATGGATTGATAGATTCAGAGAGAGATGGTGGGGAGAGAGAAATTGACAGATAGGTAATGTATAGAGATGTATTTATAGATGCATATGAGTAATTGTATCATATCTATATATATATATATATATATATATATATAATATATATATATATTATATATGTATGTATGTATGTACATTAGTTAATTCTAATGGCTAATTAATCAAAATATTTTTAAAATGCAAAGAATTAAACTGCAACTTCAATATGGAAACTGTGTGAATTATCAACAAATTATTTTACTTATTAATTTATCAATTCTGCACATAAAATTTTACAGACTAAAATAGTAGAATATTAAATTAATGTTTAAAATGAAAGGAAAATATATCATCTGTTGTTACATGTTCACACACGCGCGCGCGCAAACACACTTATATATGTATGTATTAATTTTTTGCAATAAATACTTAAAATTTCAATATTTAAAGAGAGAGTCTGAAACAAAGTTTTGAATAAATAGAATGATACGAACCTTGAGAAATGGAATTTATGAATGATGTGAATGCGCCTTCATTATTCAACTTTTCAAACATACGAGTTAACGGGTAACCTTCTATACCTATTACCCATTACGTATGTCTTTGGAACATTTAGCCCCTACAGGTAATACTAAAATTTCACTAAAAAAAGTTCGTATATTTCTATTTTTCAGAAAATAATTTTAAATAATCAATAGCTTTTATTTAAAAATAATCAATAGCTTTTATTTAGAAATAAATCTTTACTTAGATACATATGGCGATATACTCCTATGATAGCTGTTATAGTGTATTGAAAGTAAAATATATTAGAAACGAATGTGAATAAGACAGAACTAAATAGAACTACAAGATCTGAAAAGAATTTCGGTTGGGCATATTGTTATAAGAGAATTAATAGATAGGTATATTGAAATTTCTAATAATAATAATAACATGGTTTGAGGCTTATGAAGGAAGAGGGCAAAGGAAACAACAACGACTAAATGACGTTAGCTATTAAATCAGACTAATATACTCCACGTGAAAACGAAATAACGCATTGTATTAGCTGGGAGAATAAACAGTAGCATGGCTACTTCTTGATACTGATCGAACACGAATTTGAAACAACGTTACAAGATTACATTCATTGTTGTTTTCGTATATACATACACATATATGTATATACATACACACACAACACACACAACACACACACACATAGCTATATATATAATATATATAATATATATATATATATATATATATCTATATGTATAAAAGGAGTGTGAGTGAATAAAGAAAGTGATGAAATAAAAAAGCGATGCATGCGTATATAGAGATATACATAAGTACATGCGTATCGTATAGACAGACAGCAGACACACAGACACGCAGACAGACAGACAGACAGATAGGTAGATACATACATACATACATACATAACATACATACATACATACATACATACATAGTTTTTAAAGATTGGCAGATTGAGATAAATTTTGTAAGAAACACAACACAACTGCACACATCACGAACACGAAGATTAATATATGTATATATATATATATATATATATATATATATATATTATATATATATATATATATATATACTATACATAACACACACACTTATAACACTTATAAATATATAGATACTTACCACACACATACATACATATACATATATATATATATGGAAATCTACGCGTATGTATATATGTATATATATATATATATATATATAAACATAGTACGTATGTCTATACTAAGATGTTTGCTACGGCTGCGTAGCTGTGCAAACGAATGTGTATAGAGACAGAAAGAATAACAATGCCATTCGCATGTGGACGTAACTTGGGGACACGTTGACATTACTAAGGATCACTAATTGCAAACATATAAACCCTTACTAATTTGCCTGACATCAATGGTTAGCAAATTGTCTACACTCATTAATTGTGTTTGATATATTCCAAAGAAGAAGAGGGCAAAACTGTTTAAGCAAGAAACAACATCTATAATAATGAAGACCATGATGAAAATGATGACGAGGAAGAGAATGATGATTCTGATGATAATGGTGATGATAGTGAGGATGACGTTAATGTTGATGATGATGATGATGATGATGATATGGATGATGGTGGTGACGGTGATGATAATGATGATGACGACGGTGACGATGATAATGACGATAATGATGAGTGTAGTCATGATGACGATTATGATGATGATGGTGGTGGTTATAGTGGTGGGGTTGTGGTGGTGGTAGTGGTGGTGGTAGTGGTGGTGGTAGTGATGGTAATAGTTGTGGTAATAGTGGTGGTGGTAGTATTATAATGGTGGCCGTAGTAGCAGTGGTGGCGGTGATGGCGGTGGCGTCAGCAACGACATCAACGACGTCGAACATCATGAGGAGGAGGAGGAGGAGGAGGAGGATAACAACGGCGACGACGAGGAGGATGACGAAAATAATAGCGGTAATAGTAATAATAATTTGCTATACATTAGCTTAAAGCTATTGGTGTTGTGATTTCCGTCTCGGATTCCGCTACCAATTCCATTTATTGGCCTCAAGAGCTTTGTGCAAAACAACAATTGGTGCAAGTTGTTCTGTTATTGAATTCTAAAGCCATTTCCTTGCTTCATTGTAGGCGTGTGTTCGACGTATACATCCTTACGATGTAGCGTAAATATATACAGACACAGGTATAAATGCACATTCACTAATGCATACAACCACATAAACGCGCACACATATAATGCATAATATATGAATTACACGTCTGCATGAATCTGTGCATGCCTGCATGCATGTGTGTACGTATGCATAAATGCATGTCTGTATGTATGTACGTATTTATGTATGTGGTGTATGCATGAATGCATGTATGTAGGTATATATAAATGTGAACATATGCATATTGCACGTAAGACGAGAGAGAGAGAGAGAGAGTATTTTAAGTATTTAGGTGTGCCAAAAGAGCGGGCATGATATATGCATCTATGTGTGTACTTAAGTAGAGATATATCTTTCTGTATATGTACGTATGTATTTATGTATCTGTGCACATATATATATATATATGCCTATATGTATGTGTGTATTATGTACTCGTATAAATGTATGAATATGTATGTATTATGTACTCGTATATACATTTATACGTGTGTGTATATATATATATATATATATATGCATGTTTGTATGTGTGTATAATTATATATGCATTTGTAAGCATATTTGAGCACACATACACGTTGTTGTGGTTTCCAGTTTTTATTTAGACAAGAAATTCCTATTGCTACAGTGCTTAGTCTTACTCTTTTGCACATAGACAAATATCACTTTCTCTACGAATATTCCAACTTCAACATGTTAAAAATTTTCCAGAATTTTCCCGTTAAGAGAACCCTGAAAATAGATTTAAAAGAGATGATGTATACAGAAATAAATGCTTAGCATATCTTTTTCCTTCTTTTCTCTGTCATGAGACAGCGGCCATTCTCGGGCACAGGTTTGAATTTTTAGCCCAATGAATTGATCCTAGCATTTTTTCTAATGCCCGTGTCTCTGACGAACAGTCCGCTTTCCTATTGAGACGTAAACGCAGTCTCACAAGCCAGCAGAAAATAATAAATTTAAGCTGCGTTCTATATGGCCTCAGAATTAGGAAAATTTGACTGTGTAAATTATAAGGCTAGAAAATTAGAATGATTTATTACCAGTGGTATATAAATCTTTATACACTCTTATATATGAAAATATGTGTTCTTATGAATTTCATTACGCATACGAACCACAGGAAATAAATTATTCTAATTTTTTACATAGTATATATATATATATATGTATATATGTGTGTGTGTGTGTGTGTGTGTGTGTGTGTGTGGTGTGTGGTGTGTGTGTGTGTGCTTGTGTGTGTGTGCTTGTGTGTGTGTGCGTGTGTGTATGCGTGTGTGTGTGTGCGTGTGTGTGTGTGTGTGTGCGTGTGTATGTGTGTGTCTGTGTTTGTCCCTACCCCCATGCCATCGCTTGACAACCGATGTTGGTGTATTTACATCCTCGGAACTTAACGGTTTGGCACACACACAAACACACACGCACACACAAACAGACATACACACACATACACACACCACACACACACACACACATATATATATATATATATATAATTATGCAGGCTGTTTACTGTAACGTATCTCGTTCAGAGCTAATATAGATACAAGGCCAGGTATTTGATGAAGCATTTACGCGATTTACTGAAGCTCAGTACTTGACTGGCTTTTAACTTCTTTCTTCTTCACTCCTGAAAGATGGAAGTCGCAGCGTACTTGTATTTCATTATTTTTTATGTGCTAATTAGTTAATTATTTAACTAGTTCCCAAATCGATTGTTTGGTTAATCGTTCATTCATTCAATCAATCAATCAATCAATAATTCAACTGTGTTTGTCGAATACTTTTTGTCATCATTTGGGACATTATCAAGGATGCATCCTTTGTACTCCTATATGCTTCAGGTCTAGAGACAAACAGACACAAAGTAATAATTAACCAATTGACTAATAACGGTTTCACATTTTGACACGAGCCAGGTAATTCCGGTAGAATGGGTGAATCGTTTATATCAATCCCAGTGCTAAACTGGTACGTATTATATTGACCACAACGGGATGAAACGCAAAGGTGATCTCGGCAGAATTTGAGCTCAGAACATAAAGATGGTAGAAATACTGCTAAGCATTTTGACTAATAATTTCAAATTTTGGTACAAAGCCAGCAATATCGGGGGTTGGGGTACGTCTATTTCATCAACACCAGTGCTGAACTGGTACTTATTTTATCGACCATTAAAGGATGTAAGGTAAATTTGACCATAGCAGAATTTGAACCGAGAACATAAAGCCGGACCAGATGCCACTAAGCATTTTTCCTATTCACTAATAATAATAAAAGAAGTGAAATAAAAACTAGCGTATATATCTGTTATTGACATAATGAATTTCACGAAATGTATCGATAACAATTATCAAATTATATTTCCGCAAAATTCCCTGTATAAAATGAAATAAGAGAAAATTAGATGTTTTGTGTTGATCATGCCTTTTTAGGAGCATGAAAGAGCAGGCGTAGATTAAGTTGATTTATTACATACCAAAGAATCCAAATCGAGTTTCAGATGCAGATATGTATAGAATTATCTGAATAAATTCGCTTCTATGAATGGGCTACTGCTCACACCTTGGAAAATTTTTTTCCTTCAAAATACACTTCTTGTTTTCTCGCCCTTTGTAGACCCACAGTAAGTAAGCATTTGAAGAACACAACATCTGGATGCCATATACAGATTAGAATGATAAAAAAAATGATATTTACATAATTGTTGCCACTAATAAATTACAAGTTATACTTCATTTTTATCTGCCATTATCATCACTCTCTAATTGCCCGTGGTTTTTAAATGTTCGTATTGGGAAATGTGTGACTGCTTGTCTGTGTGTGTGATTCCGTGTGTGTATTCCCTATATAGCATTCTTTTCTTGTTGTTGTCGTCGTCAGTGTTGTTTGTAATAATATTGTTTTGGGGTTTGTTATATGCATGTATGTATGTATGTATGTATGTATGTATGTATGTATGTATGTATGTATGTATGTATGCATGTGAATCAAGATACATACGCGCACACACACATACTTATATATATATATAAATATATGTATATGTATACATAAGTCTATAAATGTATGATATGCATGTATATACGTATGTATATGTGTGTGTTTGGCGTATACATGTGCCTGTGTATGCGTTTGATTGTTTTTCTATCAATAACTTTTTTTTTGGCCTCCATGTAGTTTTTCTTGTGTGCTGTTGCTGCTTCTGCTGGTTGCGATTATATGGTAGTGGTGGTGGTGGTGTTGGTTGGTGCTGGTGTTGGTGGTGGTGATGGTGGTGGTGATGGTGGTGGTGATGGTGGTGGTGGTGATGGTGGTGGTGGTGGTGGTTGTGGTGGTGGCAACAGTGGTGTTGTCGGTAGTAGTAATATGTTAATCGTGATGACAGTAATGGTGGTAACGCTGGGGATCTTAATGATGGCCGATTTCCTAGCGATAATATTAATTGTGGTAGTAGTAGTACTCGTGTTGACGGCGGCGGCGGTGGTGGTTGCGGCGACGATGGTAGTGGATGGTTAGGGTGGTTTGGTACAAATTATTTTCTGATATTTTTATCACACATAATTTCGCCATAAAAATTAATGCAATAAGATGATGACCTTATATACAATATTGTTTTATCTATTGCTGTTCTTTCTCTCGATATTCTCCGTACTAATGGTATTGTTATTGTGGTTATTGTGGCTGCAAAGGTACACTACGTCGTTTTAACGCTGTTGTTATTGTTGTTGGAAGTGATGGCTGTGGTGGCGGTTTTCTGTTTCGTTCGTTTTGTTTGTATCATTGTTTATTCGTATTATGTTTTGTTTTGCTTCCCACATCTTAATTTTCCTCACATTTTTCATCTCGCATTTATTAGAAAAAATATGTTTCGTTATTATTGTTCTTGCTATTGTTGTCGTTGTGTTTATTATTGTTATCCTAAAGAAATTATCATTACCATCGTCATTATTATCATTATTATTATAATTATTATTATTATTATATTATTATTATTATTACTATTATTATTATTATTATTATTATTATTATTATTATTATTATTACTGTTGTTGTTAGTGTTGTTGCTGCTGCTGTTGTCCTTGTTTTTTTTTTTTTGAAGCTTTTGTTTACATCCTTGTCATTAATATCAATATTAATGACGTTATCTTTTTTGTATTATTGCACCGTTACTTTTTTATTATTTACATCGAGTTTCAGAGGTTCCTTTTTCCATTCCATTTTTGTTTCTCTATTTGTTTGTTTTTTTTCCTCCTCTTTTTGTACTCTTTCCATCTTTTTCTAACGAAATCCATTTTTCAGCAGTTCTAAGTGGACTGTAGCTCACTGAATTCTTTGATTATCTCATCTCCTTGTCAATTGCACATCAGCACCATGAACTATATTTATATGTATACATACATGCACATATATGTATACACGCACAAATGTGTATGTGCTCACGTGCGCGTGCGTAATTCGTAAAGAAATCAAAACAGCACTAATTGATCCAGAACCAATTTACTTTAAGGGAAAATGAATATTGGCTTCAAATTTTGGCACAGGGCCAGCAATTTCGGGGGAGGCGGTAAGTTGATTACATCGAACTCAGGGATCAAGTGGTATTTATTTTATCGACCCCGAAAGATGAAAGGCAAAGTCGAACTCGGTGAAATTTGAACTCAGAACCTAAAGACGGATTAAATTCTCCTAGCAGTTTTCCCAGTGTGCTAACAATCCTGTCAGCTTGTCGCCTTAAGAAAGATGAATATTAAAACATGATCAAAATTAAATCTATCCAATAGAGGCAAGAGCGGCAACTCAAATCCTCAACAAATTTCAAAGTAGACTTCTAGCACCGAAATATCAGATGATTAAAACTGGAAATTAGCATGCTATAAAGGAAGGGAAATTTATCTGATTTATAGCAGGTAGTGATCCAAATCAGCTGAGTATATTATTTATCATAAATACGAGATCCATAATGAATGTATTATTCTATGTATGTATAGTAATGTATGTACGAAGGTCTATCAACATGAACCAATGACCGAACGCCAGCTTCACAGAAAATAATTAAGAAGTAAGCTCTAATACATTTAATGTGTATAAGCGCTCAATTTTTATCTACCTGGTTATCACATATTCCTGCTCACTACAAAACTCATTAATTCGTGCAGCATCTTTCCCAGGTCACTTGTTTATCTATCTATTTGTATGTCTATCCTTGTATTACTCTGATTCTCTCTCTGTATCTCTCGCCTCTCTCTCTCTCTATCTATCTACAAATCCATCTATGTATCTATCTACCTGCTAATCTCAATCTCCTCATATTATGCGTGTGTCTACATTCCTAAAAGTCTGTTTTTTCTCTGTCACTGTCTGTCCGTCACTCTCTCTCCCTCCACCCTCCTCTCTCCATTTCTCTATCCCTCCCTCTTTTTTCCCTCACTCTCCCTGGGTGTGTGTGTGTGTCTACATGTGCTTACGTGCATGCGCATGTACGCGCATGCGCATGTACGCGCATGTGTGCTTATGCGGAGGACATGACGGGCAGTACCAAAAATAAATATTTGTATTTGGTGAAGAAAATAAAAAATAGAAGTAAAAAAAAACGCGGTGTATCTATCATAAAGTGTGGCAAAATGGACGTTATTATTTCCATAGAATTTTACTTTTTAAGTTCATGATGATGATGATGGTGATGGTGATCTAATGAGAGTAATGCATTCATTTTTATATCTGGTTTCCATTAGGAAATCCATCCGAAATATTAGATATCTTATTCATTAAGTAATTGAATAATTGTCTCCTCTTTGATGAGTGAGAAAAGAGGGTGGGATGAGATGCAGGCCTGAACTTTTTGTCAATACCTCAATCAGTACTACACAATATTAAATCTACACACTCATTCTGCTTCTATATTCTCACAACTCTCGCCCACTCTCTATTCTCTGTATATATATTTAGAGATATATTTATCTCTTCACATGCAAACACAAGCACACGCACACATACATACACATAGACATAATTTAGTTATGAGCTGCATAAGTAACTAAATATCTGTGTGTTTCGTCCATTGCACTTATCAAACAAACATCTGAATAGTAAATCTATATATATGCACAGGCGTGGCTGTGTGGTAAGAAAATTGCTTCCCAACCACATGGTTTTGATTCAGTCCCAGTGCCTGGCAACTTGGGCAAGTGTTTCCCACTATAGCCTCAGGCAGACCAAAGCTTTGTGAGTAGATTTGGTAGATGGAAACTGAAAGGAGCCTGTCGTATGTGTGTGTGTGCTACTGCAATAACTTAGAATGCAGAGGTCCAGAATTATTTAATATCTTACCCAAAATTTTGAGAGAGTTACATGGAATGGGAGTAGACATCTTCAAGAAAAAACTTAATCCCTAGCTGTCCAAGGTCGCAGAAGTACCTACATCACGCCGAAAAAGTCAAAAGAGAGCAGCAACATCGAATAGCAACATCTTTTACCAAAATCCAGTTACGAAGGAATGAGGAATGGCTATTGAAAAGGTGATAATAACGGCGGTGCCCAAGCATGCTCACAGACAGTGTGAAACGCTTCAAAGAATAAAAGACCAAAGAACACACATACACACAAACACACACACACACACACTCACACACACACACACACACACACACACACACACACACACACACACACACACACACACACATATATATATATATATACGACTCCATCATTCAGGGTGAGTGCTTTTGGTGAGAAAGTTAGCTATGAGAACAGGTACGCGCCGAGCTGGCACGGCGGTAGAAAGTTCAGATAAACACAACTAGGCTTAATATGTGCTTTTACATGGAGAATATGCGGTGAGAAGTTTACTTCCAAAACCATGATAACTTCTTCTATATATACATATAACGTTAAAGACTTATTCACTTCCCGTGCGATAATACATCTGTTTGTTGTCTACACCACCTGTCTTCCTCTCTCTCTCTCTCTCTCTCTCTCTCTCTCTCTATATATATAATATATTATATATATATATATATAATATATATATTATGGATGCAGTTTTCACCCTCATATGCGAACTTCGTCAGGGATACGTGGAAGAAAACCTCTTGAGACAAATTTTGAAGTCGAGAAAATTTTTGATCAGGAGTTCAAGAAATACATAATTAAAAAGTAGAAACGCTTCCTTGATGATCGCTTCATCTTCTGGGAGAGATCGAATGAAGTTCCAAGTAAATTCGTCCTCTTGCCATCCATCACACATCAAAAGAAACATCCTATGTAGCATGGCAGGACGCATCTGTACTCTAGTGAGTGACCCCAAAATACGTGAATTCCGACACGAGCTCAACGACTTCCTCACAATGCAGAAATAACCCTTAAGATTAATTCTTGGAGGAATTAAAAGGGCGATGAAATTAAGCATCACCCAACTACAGACATCTAAAGAAAAAAATTAATAGACACACGAACCCGTTTGTTAACCCACACAGTCCTGGAATAACCAACATTTTTCATGCCACAAAATTGAACTTACCTATACTCCTAAAAAGCTCCAAAATGAAAAATCCCATTGAAAAAGAACCTTACGGAATAGAATACGCCAGCCAAAAAATCTTATAAAAACACATCACAGAAGCAAAATTCATATCAGAGAATGAATCAGAATGCTTCGTAAAAGAATGTGGTGATAAGAGATGTGGAACATGCAACAACAACAACAACTTAAGATATTTAGAAATTCAAGAATGGATTCTAGTTCAAGATAAATGCAGATATGAACTTCAAAACACAGAACCTCATACACTGCAATACCTGCTCCAACTGCAAAGAAAATTACATTGCCGAAACAAATAATTCCTTCTGCCAACGTGCAAGAATACACAGGCAACATATCCGGCAAGAGGAATTACGCAAGATTCCGTTCAGCAAGCATCTGGAAATATACAGCGACGGAAAATTCAAAATCTTTCCCTTTTACACGTGTTAACGGGAAGACCCGCAATACCGAAAAGCAATGGAGATACACTTTATCAAAAAATCTTCTCCAAAATTGAATGTTTGACAGAAAACCGGAGAATTTGCATTTTCTATTCTAAATATAGCTCCAATATTGGAAACATGATATTCATCTCGATAAATATTCAGGATAAATTCCTCTATTTACATAATATTGAGTTCTCTTTCTTTCTTTTGTTGTCTTACCATTTTTATCAATATATATATGTGTGTATGTGTGTGTGTGTATACACATATATATAGCATTGAGGTATTCTAGCTTTATGTATTTTTCTAACTTGTAAATATTGTTTGTTCATGCAAATCATCAAAATTACACAGTGTAGACATATATATGTTTCCAAACACAAACTCATAGGCACACACACGCACACACACTCACAAAGACGTGCACATGCACACACACACACAGATATATATATATATATATTTAAATTTTCATGGAATTTTTTTATCTTCCTTCTGGTTCCTTAAGAAAAAGAAGGAAGAAAGAAAAAGAGAAAAGAAATAAAAATGCTGTCAGTGATGACCGCACCCCATTCTAGGTGAGATCACCATCCTTGAACTCATTTCAATAGACTAAATGAATAAATAAATAAATGAATAAATGGAAGTCCAAACTGAAGTGGATTCCCTCCCTTCCCCTTTCTACATATCTGTCTATATGTCTATCTATCTACCTATCAATCTATCTTCCTATCTATCTACCTATCTATCTATCTTCATTGTCCTGGACCCCCCCCCCCAAAAAAAAAACAATGTTCTCCACTTCTAAACAAAGCAAAAAAAATTGGTTTATATAAATAAACAACCTGTTTTTACATTCACGAAAAATTTGATAAGTTCGAAAAACGGAAGAGAGCTCTAATAATAATGACTAAATATTGCATATTTCTAGAAACTTAAGATCAGTTCAAATATGTTTGAAAGGTATTTGAACTTATTGAGGCTTTTCTCTGCGGTTTGTCATGGACAAAAATTTCACGCTTAAGACAAACACCATAGCCAGCTCAGAGCATCGATCATTGGACTAATAGATGCATTTCAAACTCGTTAGTTCTCTTCTTCAGCCACAAATATTTTTATATTTTTATTTTCTCTGTAACGTATAGTCATAGCTCAAATTCACATATATACACACTTACGCATGCGTCTATATGCAGTCAGACAAATGTACATACGAACCAACACAGAAACTTCCTCGAATTTATTCGGCCTTCAAATATACTCTTTTACTCTTTTACTTGTTTCAGTCATTTGACTGCGGCCATGCTGGAGCACCGCCTTTAATCGAGCAACTCGACCCAGGGACTTATTCTTTTGTAAGCCCAGTACTTATTCTATCGGTCTCTTTTGCCGAACCGCTAAGTAACGGCGACATAAACACACCGGCATCGGTTGTCAAGCAATGCTAGGGGGACAAACACAGACACACAAACACATACACATACATACATACATATATACGACAGGCTTCTTTCAGTTTCCGTCTACCAAATCCACTCACACGGCTTTGGTCGGCCCGAGGCTATAGTAGAAGACACTTGCCCAAGGTGCCACGCAGTGGGACTGAACCCGGAACCATGTGGTCGGTAAACAAGCTATTTACCACACAGCCACTCCTGCGCCTATATAGTTGCATTTTTCCTTTGTACTATTTCCCTTAAAAAGTACTTTTTTAAAAACCCACCGTATTAGATAATGACTTCCAATTTAGGCACCGGGCCAGCAGTCGATACCATCGAGCCCAGTACTTGTATGATATTAAATGTAATATATACGAAGAAAGAGACGATGATTGCAAGTGGAGTAGCTTTGATCATAGATCGGCTTGATCGGAGTTGACCTGGGGCTAGACAACAACAACTGCAACAACAACAAGCAAGTGATTGTTTAGACACAGCGCTACAAAACATTCCACACAAGAACACGCACATAAAACATTCATATCTTTATTATAGTAAATTAGTTTGTCTCAACATTAATTATACCTTCGTTATTATGCACATTATACATACCTCATTAAGCTAAAACCATGTATTACCTATCAGTTTCTTTTTTCACAGGAACAGCCTCGGGGTTGTGGCCATGCTGGAGCACCATCATGGTGGAGTATTTAATAAATAAAATAGTCGGATTCGGTTGCTCTTAACTTCGTCTTCCGACGCGATAATCTTTATTATAATGTGTGTGCGTATTATATTTTGTATATCGCCATTTATATATATTTATTGATATGTTTCATTTATATATTTCATTAGAGCGATGGGTTGGCAGAGTTACTAGAGCAACGGAATAAATACTTTGCAGCATTTTTTCTGGCATTTATGTCCTGAGTTCAAATCCGGGTGAAGTTAACTTTACTTTTCATCATCCTTCTAGCATCGATCAAATGAAGTACAGGAGCTGATAGTAAGATAAACATACTTCCTCTAAAAATTGCTGTATTTGTACGTAAATTAGAAGCTATTGCGAATGGATTCATTAACGTGGTGAGTAGCTAGAAATATTCGAGCTCCAGAGAAAATTCTTTGCAGTGTTTCTACTGGCGCTCTACGTTCGAAGATTAAGTTCCCGAGCTTAACGTTACCCTCGGTCCATCTGGGGGTAATAAAATAAATTATCACTCAAGTTCTAGGTCAGTGATCCAAACCAGCGCCTTCTCAGACATTGCATCAAAATTAGAAACCATTTGTTCTTGAATTCTGTCAATCTTTATACCTACAAATCGGAAAGACAGTAGCTGAACAGTTACTTGAACTCCAAGAAATAACTGCCAAATCTCATTCAAATTAGAGCTCGTCGTTGGTTTAGTCCATCTGTGTTGACCTGGGATTAAACAAAAGGAAATTTTCCAATATTTAAATTTTCTAAATGTCTCTATTGATATTGCGTCACAACATATATTAGGACATAACTGGAGAACACCTCTCATCTTTATTATCGCTTCAGAATTTTATTGTTAAGAAGAATCCTGCAAATATCGGAGATAGCCAGGATTTTAAAGAATAAGTACTACTTAATTTTCAAAACCCAAATGTTTTTGACGCATTCTTTTGAAAAGCTTTGTGTTTCTGGACACCGGGGGCTTAGCGTAAATATGGACCAAACGTTATAGGTATGATATTATCTCTAATTTGTTTAAAACTTATGGATTTCCTAAAGGTGTTGCAGTTTTACCTCCGATCAGGTTCATTTGATGAAAGTTAACGAAAATTAAGCTCTCATCAGCTGTCTCACTATAAGGATTATTGACTGTACTATAACACCTCAAGTAGAATCGTGTGCTTTAGGGATGTCAACAACCATTATCCACGTCTTTCTAACATAACCTCTTTCTAACATAAAAATTGACATCCTCGCAAAAGGGCTCAAATTAACACCAACTCCACGCAGAGCCAACCTAAATGAACTCAAGGATAATATAACAGAATTTTGCAGAAAATTAAGACTATCAGAAGCATCAACCAGTTTCAATACTGAAGATGAATCACTAGTCAAGAACAAAAGTGAATTCATCCCACACAGAGGAAGAAATAAACATCTTGACGAATTCTGTAACCACATTGAGAATTTCCCCTACCATACTATACATAAACAGAAAGCTAACCCAAATTTTAACACTACACAATGGAAAGAACTGATAGAACTTCAAAATGATGAGGATATAACCATTAAGGAAGCAGACAAGGGAAATGCAGTTGTAATAATGGATACATCATACTACAGAAATCTTGTAATTTCCTTGCTTGATGACAACCTACATTATGAAAAAATTACCAACTACACCCCACAAAAAATAATGAAAACTCTATCTTCACTAATTAAAACCCATGAAAAGGAACTAACAACCAAAGATATTGACTTCCTAACAAACTTTAAATGCAAACCTAGCCTTTTCTATGGTCTGCCAAAAATTCATAAAAGTCAAATTATAAATGAAACCATTAAAAAATCACCAAAGACATACATACACACACCCAACCCGGGGGACCTAAAACTACGACCCATTGTAGCTGGCCCATCCTGTGAAACACACAGACTAAGTCTACTTATGGACATCCTCCTGAAACCCTTCCTTAAACATATCGATAGCCATATCAGAGATGACTTAGATATGTTAAACCACCTTCCAAAAAAAGCCAAGGAAGAAACAATCCTGGTTTCATTTGATGTAGTCAACTTGTATACCAGTATACCTCATAATTATGGACTGGAGGCAATACAGTTCTGGTTAGACCAATTTCCGGAAGAAATACCAAAAAGGATCAGTAAAGAATTCATTACTAATCAATTGAATCATCCTACACAATAACCACTTCATGTTGACAATACATTTTACCGTCAAAAATCCGGAATCGCTATGGGTACAAAGGCAGCACCAGTCATTGCGAACTTAACAATGGGATACATGGAAATAATCATTTACCAGGAATCTTTATCAATCTTTGGAAACCCCCTCTCTCAATACATAAAAGAGAACTGGAAACGATTCTTGGACGATTGTTTTATTCTCTGGAATGAAAACACAGATAAACTCTTAAAATTTAAAAACCTATTGAACAGCATAAACCCAAATATACAGTTCACAATGGAATACAACCAAAAGGAGCTCCCGTTCTTGGATATACTAATTAAAAAAATTAACCTTAAAATAGAAACAGACATTTTCTACAAAGCCACAGACGCCAAACAATACCTTCTCTTTAATTCATGCCACCCAAGACACACTAAAACAAACATCCCCTTCAACCTTGCAAGAAGGATATGCACAATAGTGTCAGAACAAAATACCAGGAACTTCAGACTGCAAGAACTCAAAAACACCTTAATTGACAGACATTACCCAGCTCAACCCATAGAGGATGGGATCAGACGTGCAACAGAAATCAACATAGAAACTTTAAGAAAAGTTCAACACAACAACACACCTTCCCCGAAAATACTACCTTACATATCTACATACAACCCCAGAAACAAAGAAGCTTTCACCATCATCACCCAGAATTTACCAATACTTCATAAAAACCCCAAATTAAAGGAAATTCTAAACATACACCAAATCATTAAAAGCTACAAACAGCCTAAATCACTTAAAAAGATTCTCACAAAGGCAAAATTATCTTCTGAAATTACGGATGCAAAAGTAAAAAAATGTGGTAGATCGAGCTGTGCAACATGTCCTAACCTACTAGAAGGATCAGAATTCTTCTTTAAAGAGGGACAGAAATTCAAGATCAAATCTAACTTTACTTGTGCCTCTGAAAACATAATTTATGTCATAAAATGCTCGGGCTGCCACCAAGACTACGTGGGGTCCACGGGACTATCACTCAGGCGTAGATGCACACTGCATCGACAACAGATTGCATTCCCAGAATATAGAATGATACCTTTTAGTGAGCACATTGAGAAATGCGCAAAGCAACTACAACCACAATTTTTAATCTTTCCATTTTACCAATGTGCTTTCGGATCATCAACACAAATTAGACTAAACAAGGAAACATTCTTCATTGAAAAGTACAAACCCAGACTCAACTATCCAAACATAATAATACAGAGAAATTCACACTAAGAGAAAAAGGAAAAAAAATTTTTTTAAGCGATTATCTCCCTTACACCGGAAGAAATCACGCACTACCTTCCCTTATTTAGAACTCTCCGTAGCAAAAAAACAAGGATAACGCTATTAAAGATAAACATTACGTCGCAAGAAATTTGAAGAGCTAAATGCGAAACCGGTCTTTCTTTAAAAATTATAAAATTATGTCATTATAAGAAGGGAAAAAAATTTTTCCAATATTCTCCAGACATATTGACGCAAATATATATATTCTTTAACATTTAAGCCTTCTGTCATTTTTTCACTCTTTACTATTTTCTTATATATATATACGACAGGCTTCTTTCAGTCTCCGTCTATTAAATTTGCTCACAAGTGTTTGATCGGTCCGAGTCTATAGTGGAAGACACTTGCCTAAGGTGACATATCTACAAGAGTTAAGAAATGGAGTAGATAAGTCCTGGGCAACTCAATTCCGTAACTCTTGTATTCTTATTCGCATAATCGGCAACCTTGGTCGTCTACCGTGAATTATAAAAAGAACTGTTTTCAGCTTATCGTGCTTTGAT